>NC_133187.1:42020000-42037500 GCF_049306965.1 Danio rerio | reverse complement strand
GTCATTGAATATTGAATAAAAAATGCATATTTGAATAGGATCACTAAGGGATTAATAAGATTTGTAACTTTCAGAGATGACAGCTCTCAGATTAGGGTCTCATAATGTAATTCGGAAACCTAAATAAATAAAACCACAGCAAATCACAAAAAAACAGACAACTGTTAATTAACAAATATTTCTACTGCATATTTATATCATGACTTCACAGTCTTTGGCATTGTTTGAATTATTAAAATAGTTACCAACTGGTGATTTTCAATAACATTTGTCACATGGAGGACTGTAAATATTAGACCGTGCTAATCATCACTTTCTGTCTGAACTAAGCATATGCAAAATATCTCCTCAGCTGCCCATTTCCTCTCCATATCTTATCCCGTCAAATTATTGTCAAATATAAATGCAAAATGCTTATGCTCTCAATTTGAATAAGTCTTTAGCTGCGCTGCATGCATTTGGAAAATGTCCCCAGTCACCCATTAAAAAGCAGACAAGAGCCACAACACGAGTCTGACAAACACTCTGTCGATTTGATTTCCATCAAGGACACGTGGGCCTTTGGAGAACCAGACTGCATTTACTCAGGGTTGTGGGTGTGTGTCTGGGGAAACAGAGAGAGACGAGACGATTGGAAATAGACGGAAGCGTTTAATGGCTGTAAGGTTGCTTCTGAACACACTAACAGCATTTGGATTTAGGTGTGTGTGTCTTGTGTTAATGTATGACCGAGTGTGTTTGGTTTTCTGAGGGTCTTCTCTCGATTCAATGATTATCTAATGAGACAGTTTGCTTTCTCTGGGAGTAAAAGCGTACCGTCCCACCTTTTCCGAGTCTCCAGGGATTTCAGTACTCTGACAGTCAATATAATGCAATTTGCTAAGTGTATTAGATGTGTGCATTTAATTTTCCTCAACCTTTATAAGGCAATTTAGCCATCTGCCCCCTTTTAAAACATCTTTTATTTATATCCTCAATTTCTAAATGGTTCCTCTGAGAGTCTGCTCGTGCCCCCCAAGAGTCTCAAGAAATGCACTCAAACACATCTACAGTCCCTTAAATTTATGATACATATTGGGTTGTGTCATTGTGATAACGGTTGATATTTATGTTTGTGTGTGTTTTGACGCCATTTGTTTGGGTTCCAGAGTCGTAGAGAATCCATTTCGTTATTGCGGATATAAATAAAAGATGCTTTAAAAGGATTTTTGTTGATTCAAAGTGCTCATATGATGGTGGTATTCTTGCTAAATTCATTAGAAGATGTTTGCTCTGAGGGTTTATTGCTGAAAATCTATCTTCATTTTATGTGTCACGGATTGATAACATACTGTAAGCCATAACTGGTTTTGTGTTATTGATATGGAGTTCCAGATGGGGTCTGGTTTCTGATATGATAAGGCAGTTTTAAGAATGGAAGGGGGGGGGGGTGTGGTGTACAAAATAGGTTTATGGGAAAGTAAAAGTTTGGCAAAGCTTCAAAGAATAAAGTCTTTGTTAGAGATGCGGTGTCATTGCTAGCTGTAATAGAGATACTGAGTCATTGCAAACTCTAGTATACAAATCCTTGCTTGGTCTAGTAGAGAAGCTGTAGTAGAGATACTGAGTCATTGCTAGGTCTAGTAGAGAAGCGTAGTTGAGATACTGAGCCATTTCAAACTCTAATATACGAGTCCTTAATAGGTCTAGTAGAAAAGCTGTAGTAGAGCTACTGAGTTATTGCTTGGTCTAGTAGAGAAGCTGTAGTAGAGATAGTGTGCCATTGGAAACTCTCGTATACGAGTCCTTGCTAGGTCTAGTAGAGAAGCTGTAGTAGAGATACTGAGCCATTGCAAACTCTAGTATACGAGTCCTTGCTAGGTCTAGTAGAGAAGCTGTAGTAGAGATACTGAGCCATTGCTAGGTCTAGTAGAAAAGCTGTAGTAGAGATACTGAGTCATTGCAAACTCTAGTATACGAGTCCTTGCTAGGTCTAGTAGAGAAGCTGTAGTAGAGATACTGAGCCATTGCTAGGTCTAGTAGAGAAGCTGTAGTAGAGATACTGAGTCATTGCTAGGTCTAGTAGAGATGCTGTAGTAGAGATACTGAGCCATTGCTAGGTCTAGTAGAGAAGCTGTGGTAGAGATACTGAGTCATTGCAAACTCTAGTATACCTGTCCTTACTAGGTCTAGTAGAGAAGCTGTAGTAGAGATACTGGGTCATTGCTCACTGTTGTAGAGATACCGAGTCATTCCTAGCTATAGTAGACATATCAAGTCATTGCTGTAGTAGAGATTCAGAGTCATTGCTAGTTTTATTAGAGATACTGTATGAAGTCATTGCTAGCTGTAGTAGAAATACACAGTGCCTCTGGAAAGGATCACATGTACACAAGTATTCACAGCCTTTGCCGTGAAGCTCTATACTGAGCTCAGGCACATTCTGTTTCCACCGATCATTCTTGAGATGTTTCAGCACCTTTATTGGAGTTCACCTGTGGTAAATTCAGTTGATTGGACATGATTTGAAAAGGCATACACCTGTCGATATATAGGCCCAGGGTTGACAGTGCATGCCAAAGCACAAACCAAGCATGAAGACAAAGGAATTGTCTGTAGACCTTCGAGACTGGATTGTCTCGAGGCACGAGGCTGGGGTTACAGAAGAATTTCTGCTGCTCTGAAAGTTCCAGTGAGCACAGTGGCCTCCATCATCTGTATTTGGAAGATGTTTGGAACCACCAGGACTCTTCCTAGAGCTGGCCGGCCATCTAAGCTGCGTGATCGGGGGAGAAGGGCCTTAGTCAGGGAGGTGATCAAAAACCTGATGGTCACTCTGTCTGAACTCCAGCATTCTTCTGTGGAGAGAGGAGAAACTTACAGAAGAACAACCATCTGTGCAGCCATCCACTAATCAGGCCTGTATGGTAGAGTGGCCAGATGGAAGCCATTCCCCGCCTGGAATTTACCATAAGGCATCTGAAGGACTCTCAGACCATAAGAAACTAAATTCTCTGGTCTAAAATTGAACTCTTTGGAGTGAATGCCAGACGTTACGTTTAAAGGGAAACCGGGCACCGCTCATCACCAGGCTAATACCAGCCCTACAGCGAAGCAGGATGGCAGCATCATGCTGGGGGGATTTTTTTTTTCAGCAGCAGGAACTGATAGACTAGTCAGGATAGAGGAAAAGATGAATCCAACAATGTACAGAGACATCCTGAATGCAAACCTGCTTCAGAGTGCTCTTGACCTCAGACTGGGGTGACGGTTCATTTTCCAGCAGGACAATGACCCAAAGCACACCACCAAAATATCAATGGAGTGGCTGCACAACAATACGGTGAATGTCCTTGAGTGGCCAAGCCAGAGCCCAGACCTGAATCCTATTGAATATCTCTGTAGAGATCTGAAAATGGCTGTGAACCATCGCTTCCCACTATGAATACTTTCCAGATGCACTGAATCATTGCTAGCTGTAGTTGAGATGCAGAGTCATTCTTAGCTGTATTAGAGATACAGAGCCATTTTTGGCTGTAGTAGAGATACATTCCAGGTCATTGCTAGCTGTAGTAGAGATATTGATTGCTAGCTAAAGTAGAGATACCTAGTCACAGATGTTCTCTGTGTGTTTCACGGCCTTGTTTCAGTGACTTCAAAATTTTCGTTTTTCACTAACCACGCATAAACGTTTCTTTCTCAAAAACAGAAACACACACATACATGCTGCTTAGGTATTATTGTAGCCTAGCTTGTGCTGTTTACAGTGTTAGCACACTTTAGCCATTTATATGTTTTTAAGATACTGAAAACAACACAAATGTCTGCATGTCAAAACTTCTCCAGAGCCCCAAAACTCTCTTTGACCCCTGGGGGTTAACTACAGTAGATAACTATGCAGCAATTGCTAAATGTATTTGTCCATAGTGGGATTAACTCATCATACAACAGTCTTTTTGAACTTTTAACATTTCACAAACTAAAGCCCGACTGACACTGTGGATTTTTGTATTAATAATAAATGATTGTAGCATGTCAGACTGCACAAACATAATTCCCATGTAACACATCAGTTGTCATAATGTCAGACTGAATGACAATCAAGACACCAATGATGGACACACAAGTAAAATCACCCGAGTTGACACTTTCACTATCCCACGTTCTGAAATGATACCTTGAGACAAACATAAACATACAGTAGCAGTAATTTTGCTCACAGTGTGCCTTAGTAATAAACCATGAAAAAGCTGATTTGACATTTTTTTGCATTGGTTTAAAGTGGTCTCACTGATTGCATCATCAGATTCGGCGCTCCTATTGGTTCTCCGTTGGACGCTCGTCATAGCTGAAGTCAAACTGAACTGAACTGAAACTCGAGGACTCCCCTGTTTGCTATGGCTATTGATATGTTAGGAATTGATTTTTTTTCGACATAGTACCTTTATTAATCAGGGGTCACTACAGCAGAATCATCCGCCAACTTATCCAGCATATGTTTTACACAGTGGATGCCCTTCCAGCTGCATCCCATCACTGGGAAACACCCATACACTCATTCACACACATAAACGAAGGATAATTGAGCTTACCCAATTTACCTATAGCAGCACCTATAGAACATGTCTTTTGACTTAAGGGGGAAACCGGAGCACCTGGAGGAAACCCATGCAAACATGGGTAGAACATGAAAACTCCACACTGAAATGCCAACTGACCCAGTCGAGGCGTTCGTGTGACCCACTGTGCCACCGTGACGCCCAAGTTAGGAATTGCTATGAGAGATATATAGCTGACTAAGAGTTCATCTATGGTGTCAATTTGGACTAGTCAATACACTTATGTTGATTGTCTTTCGACAATGAAAGGAAACCCGGGGGAAACTCACGCGAGCACAGGGTAAACAAGTAAACTCTGCACAGAAAAGTAGACTGGTCTGGTAAGGATTTGAACCAGTGACATTCTTGCTGTGAGGCAACAGTGCTAACTACTGGGCCGGCGTGCCGCCCTATATAGGAAAAGGGAGGGGTGGAAGGAGTGATTCCTCAAGATGAAGATAACTGAGGTGAGAAACTCTGGTTATTTACAGTGAGCTAGGAATCATCTGATTGGTGCATCGTCTGTTAGCTGGTGCTGGATCAGCCGTGGTCAATCATAAGCACATATATATATATTTGTATTTTGGCAGATAAAACTAAAACTAAGCTCCTTTGTTTGCTGTTATGATCATCGGAGGTCAACTATGTAGTTGCCTGACCGCTGTCATTTCATGTGGTTTATCTGGCCGCTGAGGCTGGCTACAGTATAACCAAACATAGTTTTTTATTTTTTATTTTTTTTTAGTACATACTGTCCACTACTGTTCTATCTAATACTTAACTTCTGTGTTGATGGTATCATGGTGCATCTCTCAGATGTAAGAATATGTGTTGTAACCATCATGCTAATGCAGTCCTTAAGTGGATAGTTCTCTCAAAAATAAAAATTTGGTCATAACATACTCATCCGCCACTGGTTCTATAACTGTATGAGTTTCTGGTGAACACAACAAGAGAAGGTATAAGTTGGAAAAAAAAAAAAACATTTATGTTCCAACCATGAATGTCAATTTCCAGCATTCTTCAGAATGAGCAAATCGTGGCTGAAATCAGTAAATGGTGAGAACATTTTCATTTTTGTGTGGACTGTACCTTTAACACTGCTTATGATGACATACAGGCAGAGATGTATAAAGTACTAGAGACCCATACTTAAGTAAAAGTACAAGTGCTTTATCAAAAATTGACTTGAGTAGAAGTAGAAGTGCTCTTTAAGCACCATACTTAAGTGGAAGTACAAAAGTATTCAACATTTTTTGTACTTAAGTATTACAAGTAGTTTATTTCAAAATTTACTACTCAAGTACTGAAAGTAAAAGTACAAGTATTGTGAAATGTAGATATTAAAGAAAGCAGTCAAAATACACTAATTGTTTTGTTTATTTTAAATATCTTTTTGGGGTACTTGATTAAGCAGAACGAAAAGAAACATGGCTTATGATACTGTTTTTCTCTGTAAATAGTTTCTATGGTACAAGAGCTCACATCGTCAGGCCCTTTTACCAGAAAATGCCTTCACTGATGAGATAATTCAGCATGTTCACTCACATACATACTCTCTCTCTCTCTCTCTCTCTCTCACACACACACACTGCCCTGCACACACCTAAATGTACACTCTCTCCCCACTCTCACACATTCATACACTCTCACACACACAGTTCTCTCTCTATCTCTCTCTCTCACATACACATTTTTGTGAATTGTGGGGACATTACATAGGTTGCAATTGTTTTTACACTCTCTCTTACACACACACACACACACACACACACACACACACACACACACACACACACACACACACACACACACACAATCACACTGTTGTTTTCTCTTACACATTATTCTCTCTCACTCACACACACACAAAGACACACTTACACTTTGGAAGTTTTAAAGTTTGATTGCTTTAAAATAAAAAGCTTTAAACTAAACAAGCAAACTAAATCCTGCTTCACAAATTCACTTGACTACTGTAATTGATATTACTGTGTTAAATGAAAATCTGAAATATTTTATGGCTATGATTTAGTATTAATTTTTATTCATTTTTATTATGTTTTTAATGAAATTGTTCTTACAGTTCATATTTTCTGTAGTATATTTATTAATTCTGGTACTTTTACCATAAACCAACATCTCAACCATTTGGTAGAGGCTGATATTTTAGAAATAATGTGATGTGTTGAATAAAAATGCACTGATTGTGTTAACTAGCGACATTAGGAGTTAAGAAATGCAATCAAAAAAAATTCTATTGCTTTTGTCTTGGTGTGACAGTTAAAGGGTTTTTGTAATAAAATTTTGTCCTTTAATAAAGCAGTCAGATATACGAACTGTGCCCTTAATTTGACCTGCTCAAAGAAAACACTCTTCCTGGATGTATCAAACAAAACTCATGCACAGAAGACAGCACAAGCATTTACAGCTAATAAACTCATGTCAATATTATCCCGCCTGCTTTTTGAGCGCTGACAGGCGGGTCTTACACGGCTATGATTGGTTATTGTCCTCAACAGAAAGGGCTTTAGAAATATAAGCGCTGTTCACCCATGGCGGGAAGAATACGCGATTATCACAGGTAATAGACACAGTGGAGAAAACTTGGCACGCTCATGTCTGGATCCACAGCTTTAACAGCTAAGAAGAGAGGAAAAGTTACCTTACAAACTGGCCAGCGGGTCAAATGTCCAAAGTGAGAGAGCGAGAGATAGGCAGAGGTGAAGTTTTACAACATTTCTCCCTAATAGTAAACTAGTATGCTGTGCCGCCTCGCCCTCGCGCCTCCGTCCTTCGCCATAGTATTGCGACATCGCGCATAGGAGATAAATGACGTCATCACGTAATAACCGGGTATGACCTATTACTGAACTGATATCAATCATTTTGACACCCCTAGTAACGAGTAACGATGCAGCACATAAAAAATCTATCGGAGTAAAAGTATTAAACTCATGTAAAATATGTACTTAAGTAAAAGTGGAAGTAGGAGAAAAAAATAATACTCCAGTAAAGTACAGATACTGACTTTTAGTACTTAAGTACAGTAGTGAAGTAGTTCTACTTCGTTACTATACATCTCTGCATACAGGCATACGCTCTGATTAATATATTCAAGCAGGTGCAGTGTGTTGGCATATTTTTATAACAGATGCATTGTAGGCTACCCAATATTCTTTGTGATTCCAGGCTACGCTAGTGATGAATGAAGACGTTCAAGTCTTCCAAAAGAAGCAGTGATTCTGAACTGTCTTAAAGCAGCTGTCAGTAGTTACAGTCTTATTTTTGCAACACACTTGCTTGTTAGAAATCTACATAATTCCAGTGAATTGTGTTCATTTGCTGCCTCTACAAATATCTAGATTGACCCTAAATGCTGTAGTTGAAGCTGAAGTCAAGAAGAGTTAGGTTTGAGTTGTTAATATGTTGAAAAAACACATTTTCTCTTCCCCACACTATTAAAGTAGTTTACCCAAAAGTTAAAATTCTGTTATTAATCACTTTTTTGGAGTGTTCGTGGAAATGTTTTGAAAATGTTTTTAACTTATTTTTTAGACTTTAAATGTATTGGGAACCTTGCTTTCTATGGAGGATAAGGGAGCTCTCTGATTTCATTTAAAATATTTTAATTTCAATTTAGAAGATGAACAAAGCTCTCAGGATTTAAACACCATGTTTTAATTTAACTTCTATTAAGCTTGCTTGATTTTTGGCACCCTGATTGACATATTGAATGAACCCAAGCAAAACCTCTTTTTTCTGTCAAATGATTCTGTCAGATCTTTTTGTAATTAGCAAGGTAGCAAGCTGATATCTTTATTTCTCTTAGACAGGGGGCTGGCCATTTTCTCATCACCCATCACTCAACTTGATGAATAAGCCTAATTATTTTGATGAAGTTTAAAGGTGACATCATGTCACAAAAGTGCGCTTCAATGATTGACACTCGCTCATGTTAAACAAACTTCACCATCTGTATGACAACCGCTATAGTGAACATGCTTCTTTTTTTCATTTCTCTAATGAAAAACAGTTGATTTGGTTACACTTCAAGTTAAACCTAAAGACAAGATATAAATATTGATTAATTTTGTATCTGCTGGAACGACATTTAAAAAATTGCTGAAATGATTTGTTCTTGACAGTACTTTGATTTTAATGTAGGGTTTTTAAGGTTTGACAAGTGCTTTGATTTTGGATAAAGCTAGAATATAACGAATACTAAGAAGTCTACCTGTAGTGGGATCTACCTAGTCTTTATTTAATTTGAAACCACACCTTTTGAAATGCAAATAGATATCAATTTAAGTTGAAAGATACATGAAAGACATGCTTAAGATGTGAGTAAATTACAGTAATTCAATGTTGGGCTTGGGGTAAACATGCCCCAATATCCAATATCTTTTCAAAAGATGCATTTTTGTTCCTAACAGGTCTTTAAAAGTACATATCAAAATCCAAAAAGTGCAAATGTCTACTGTTATAGTACCTTAAAGGTACAAAAATGAACCTTAAAAGTACAAAAGTCTACCCTAAAGGTACTAACCCAGCAGGCACACAACATTATAAGACGTTAATATTAGGTTAGATGTAGGTCATGATGTCAAAATCCATTGTCCAGCCAGCGTCTAAGGACAACTTATTTTGATCTTCAATACCGACGTCAAATTACATTCATATTTGGTTGATTTTAGGTTGTGTTGGAAAGTGACCAAAATCCAACGTCTGATAGATGTCATAGTGGTAAAGTCCACACAACGTCAAGGTGTAACATGATTAGACGTTGATATTTGGTTGTTTTTAAGTTAATTTTATGTTGAACATTCTGAAATGAGAACACCAGTGAGCAGTTTATGAAAGCCATATCGCAAGCACCAAGTATATCTGCAGATTCTGTTGATTCTCTCCTTGATTTGTTCAATTTTAAAATTGAGAATGTCATAAATGACATCGCTCCTGTTAAAGTCAAGAAGATGACTGGCAGGCAAAAGGGATCTTGGACAAGGTCACCGAAAGTACAAATAATGAAAAAACAGTGCAGAAAAGCTGAGCGTATGTGGAGAAAGACGAAACTAGTAGTCCATTATAACATCTATAAAGACAGTCTTCATGCCTTTAATATGGAACTAAACACTGCTAGACAGACTTTCTTTTCAAGCCTTATAAACAGCAACTTAAATAATGCTCGTACACTCTTTGCAACGATAGAGAGACTTACAAACCCCCCCAGTCAGATTCCAAGTGAGCTCCTCTCTGAAAGCAAATGTAACGAGTTTGCTCATTTCTTCACTGATAAGATTAATAATATCAGAAAGGCAATCAGCTCATCCAATCAGCCAAGTTGTGTCGATATCAAACAAGCTCAACCACAACTTAAGAAATCAGACATTATGTCTGATTTCATGGCAATTAACGGCAAAATCTTAGAAGAGACTGTGCAAGTTATGAAAACATCAACCTGCAGTCTTGACACGCTTCCCACATCATTCTTCAAAACGGTGTTTACCTGTTTAGAAATGGATCTTCTAAAAGTGGTAAATGCTTCACTTCTATCAGGGATTTTTCCAACCTCACTTAGAACTGCAGTTGTTAAACCCCTCTTGAAGAAGAGCAACCTGGATAACACCCTATTAAGCAATTACAGGCCAATCTCAAATCTCCCTTTCATTGGCAAAATCATTGAAAAAGTTGTTTTTAACCAGGTTAACAAGTTCTTAAACTTCAGGGGGTGTTTAGACAATTTTCAATCGGGGTTCAGAGCACATCACAGTACAGAGAGCGCTCTTATAAAGATAATCAATGATATACGCCTAAATACAGATTCAGGTAAAATAACAGTGCTGGTATTGTTGGATCTCAGTGCTGCATTTGACACTGTCGATCACAGCATACTTCTGGATAGGCTGGAAAACTGGGTTGGGCTATCTGGCACGGTCCTCAAATGGTTTAGATCTTACCTAGAAGGTAGAGGTTACCATGTCAGTATAGGTGACCATAGGTCGAGGTGGACACCCATGACGTGTGGAGTCCCACAAGGCTCGATTCTGGCACCTCTCCTGTTCAACCTTTACATGCTCCCTCTAAGCCAAATAATGAGAAAGAACCAAATCTCCTACCACAGCTATGCTGATGACACTCAGATCTACCTAGCCTTACTGCCTAATGACTACAGCCCTATTGACACCCTCTGCCAATGCATTGATGAAATGAGCAATTGGATGTGCCAAAACTTTCTTCAGTTAAACAAAGAGAAAACTGAAATTATTGTGTTTGGAAACAAAGATGAGGTTCTCAAGGTAAATGCGTACCTTGGCACTAAAGGTCAAACGACAAAAAATAAGGTCAAGAATCTTGGTGTGACTCTGGAGTCAGATCTGAGTTTCAACAGTCATGTCAAAGCAGTCAGTAAATCAGCATACTATCATCTCAAAAATATTGCAAGAATCAGATGCTTTGTTTTTTAGTGAAGATTTAGAGAAACTTGTTTAAGCTTTTATCAGCAGCAGGGTGGATTACTGTAATGGACTCCTCACTGGTCTTCCTAAAAAGAGAGTCAGACAGTTGCAGCTCATCCAGAACGCTGCAGCCAGAATTCTAACCAGAACCAGAAAATCAGAGCACATCACACCTGTCCTCAGGTCTTTACACTGGCTGCCAGTTACATTCAGAATAGATTTTAAAGTATTATTACTGGTCTATAAATCACTAAATGGCCTAGGACCTAAATACATTACAGATATGCTCACTGAATACAAACCTAACAGATCACTCAGATCTTTAGGATCATATAAACTAGAAGTTCCAAGAGTTCAGTCAAAGCAGGGTGAATCGGCTTTTAGCCACTATGCCCCTCGCTGCTGGAATCAGCTTCCAGAAATGATCAGATGTGCTCCAACATTAGGCACATTCAAATCAAGACTGAAAACACATCTGTTTAGCTGTGCCTTTACTGAATGAGCACTGTGCTGCGTCCGACAGATTGCACTATCATGTTTTTCTCTTCTTCTTCATTCTTTCATATCACATTTTACCTGTTTTTATGTTTTGTTTTGTTTTTATTATTTGTTTTTATTTTTATTTTACTTGTTTCTTTTATTCTTGTTTATGTAAAGCACTTTGAATTGCCATTGTGTATGAAATGTGCTATATAAATAAACTTGCCTTGCCTTGCCTTGCCTTGCCTTGCCTTGCCTTGCCTTGATGTCAACCCAATATTTATTTCCGAACAAAATCCAATGTCCCCATCGCGTTGGGGTACGTTGGAGTACAACGTCAATATGATGTCATATGTTGGAAAAGTTCAAAAATGCACCTGTAGAGTCCTTTTTTAAAATTATTATTATTATTTTTTTTCACTTTCGTCAATTTGTGAAGTTTTTTCTTCGCCGCCGTCACCACCGGCTTGCATGGTTCGGGATCTGTGGAGCTGCGCCTCGATGGATTGCTCTTCAGTGTTTGGACTCTCAGTAGTGATTATTAAACCACACTGAACAGAGCAAAACTGAACTGAACTTAAACTTTGAAAAATGAACTACACTGTTTCAATTCACTATGATCTTTTATGTTAAGCTGCTTTGACACAATCTACATTGTAAAAGCTCTACACAAATAAAGGTGAATTGAATTGAATTGAATCATGTTGATGTCCTGTACCTGCAGGGAATGTCCACCTGTATAAGGTGTAAAAGGTACAGTGTAAAAAATGCTGGATTCAACATGACTCCATGCAAAATCAGTTAAGTTATTGTATTTGTTTTAACAAATTTACGTGGATAAAATTAATTTGTCCCCAAGAAACTCAAATCTTGTTTCAGCTTATTTTACAGTAGATAAGTAATTTAAACAAGCAGCAAAACTCACTTTTTAAGTGAACCACCCTAGTGACAGATGCTGTAATTTTATTTCTGATTGTGTACTATGAAATACTGTAACAAATAACTATATGTAAACATTAATTTGCCACACTTGTAAAGTGTTGGAAAAGTTTAAAAATGCACCTCTATAGTGCTTTAAAATGCTTCAAGAATAACACTGCTTGTTAATTTGCTAAAGAATGTTTAGTTGATTTAACTTACAAAATAAAATCAGCAGCTAATTGTTTACTGCACTCTATTTCTACACTGGAAAAATGAAAATTAAAAAAGTCGACAACAAATGTTTTTATGCTACTTTAACAAAATTTAAAAAAAGAATCAGGTTACAACATTTTTTTTTTTTTTTTTGAAGTTACTCATTTTAAAACCTGAAGTTTCAAGTCAGCTTAATAGATGTATACTCACCGGCCACTTTATTAGGTACACCTTACTATTGCCAGGTTGGACCCCCTTTTGCCTTCAGAACTGCCTTAATCCTTATGGCATAGATTTAACAAGGAACTGGAAATATTCCTCAGAGGTTTCGGTCCATATTTACATGATAGCATCATGCAGTTGCTGCCGATTTGCACATTCATTGTCATGTTCAAGAAACCAGTCTGAGATGATTCACGCTTTATGACATGGTGCGTTATCCTGCTAGAAGTAGCCATCAGAAGATGGGTACACTGTGGTCATAAAGGGATGGGCATGCTCAGCATGTCAGTGGCAGTGTCGACACGATGCTCAATTGGTACTAATGCGCCCAAAGTGTGCCAAGATAATATCTCCCACACTATTACACCACCACAACCAGTAGCCTGCTGCAGCCCATCCGTCTCAAGGTTTGACATGTTGTGAATTCAGAGATGCTCTTCTGCATACTTCTGTTGTAGCTAGTGGTTATTTGAGTTACTGTTGCCTTTTTATCAGCTTGAACCAGTCTGGTCATTTTCTTCTGACCTCTGGCATCAACGTGGCATTTGCAACCACAGAACTGCTGCTCATTGGATATTTTCTATTTCTTTTTTTTTTCTCTCTCTCTCTGTGAACCCTAAATATGGTTGTGCGTGATAATCCCAGAAGATCAGCAGTTTGTGAAATACTCAGACCAGCCCGTCTGACACCAACAACCATACCACGTTCAAAATCACTTACATCAGCTTTTTTCCCTATTCTAGTGCTCAATTTGAACTGCTACAGATCGTCTTGACCATGTCTACATGCCCACATGCATTGAGTTGCTGCCATGTAATTGGCTGACTAGAAATTTACATTAACAAGTAGTTGGACAGGTGTACCTAATAAAGTGGCCGGTGAGAAATTTAAAGTGACTTGTAATGGATTCAACCTAAACATTGAAGTGAGCAACATATTTGTTTTTACAGTGAAGGCTTTTATTAAACAAAAGGCTGACATTATCAGCTTTCAGCGTTCAGTTGATGATTCTACATTCGCTTCTTCTCAAGCTTAATCAAAGGCACAACATCATCCCACCAGAATCAGTCTTCTGGAGAAGACGAAGAGAAATAACTCGCCTATTTTCATCATGCACATTTAACGACAACAAACAGAGCACCGACACGCGTTTCTCAGCGCTGATGATGATGTTAATGTAAGCTTACAGGGAGAACATTAGTTTGCTTCCATTAGCCTCGCAGGGTTACCTCAATTATCCCGCAACACTCTGGGCACCTGCTGTGGAGAGACGGGCATCGGGTCTTTCTCGGGCACAGCATTTCTTATGGCATTGGAGCTTTACTGTGTTCCTATCCATTGGCCCCTCAGGCTCCGTCTGACTGACCGACCAATCAGCAGAGCCGGAGTGTAATGACAATGAACGATGCATCAATATTCAAAGATGGTGGAAAAGCGAGAGAAATTGAGGGAGGGATAGAGAGACGGAGAGCCTATTAAAAATGAATGGATTCATTTCTGGTCTGATGTGTTCTTACATCAGTAAAGCACTATTTAAGATGTGTCTCCAGTCATGGCAGACAGTGCCCATTTGGCCTGTGGATTGTCCATTAAGTTGGTGTGTCATTAAAAATGAATGACTTGATCATTTCGGCTTTTCTCTTTTCGTTACAGCTGATACAGACCTACTGCTCAGCTGTGAATGTCTGTGTGTTATTTGATTAAAGCTTGCCTTCGCTTTACTGTCTTATTGTCCCAAGGCAAATAACTTCTGTTGTATTTGTTAAGATATTCTAGTAAGAAACCACAACGGAATGGAAGGATTTCCTTATTTATTTGTTTAAGATTTGTAGCAGGCAAGGGTCTGGATTTTTAGTGTGCTAAATAAAGACATGACTTCAATGTACACAGTTTAAAGGTGCAGATTATGAAACTTGATATGGATTGAATGTTTTAGTTTGTTCATTCATTCAGTCTGTTACGTTGCATTTTTATGAATGCAGTTGATTTAGTTTTTTGTCATATTGTAGCATTTTATTTTTTTTAACCGAGGCGTTTAATAACATACTTTAGGAAAGAAAATTAGATAGTATCTTTAGAAATGATAATTTTTTTTAAATTTATTTTGTTATTTATTAATTGTTTGGTGCTGTTTGTTTGGATTCTATTTAACTAAATAGATAAACATTTTCTTTCTTTTCAGATGATAATAATAGTAGTTCAAATTATATTGTAATGTATTAATTAATTAATTAATTTAGTTATTCATTCATTCATTTATTCAATTGATTATATTTCATTCATTCATTCATTCATTCATTCATTCATTCATTCATTCATTCATTCATTCATTCATTCATATTTATTTATTTATTTATTTATTTTATTTTTTATTTTATTCATTCATTTATGTATCCATTTGTTTATTATTTTATTTGTTCTTTCATTCATTAATTTATTTATTCATTTATTGATTTATTTTATAATTAATTAATTAGTTTATTTTTAGTTTATTTTTATTTGTTTATGAATTTAATCAATTTGTTTATTTATTCATTAAAATCTAAATGTTTGCATTTGTTAGTTCGTTCATTAATGTATTCATTTGTTTATTCTTGCATTAATTCATTAATTTATTTGTTAGTTTATTTAATCATTCATTCATTTATTTACTTACTTATTTGTTTATTTTTTGTATTTTTGTTTGTTTATTCATTCATTAATTTGCTCATTCATTAGTTTATTTATTTATTATTTTTATTAATTCATTTATTCATTTGTTTATTTTTTTATTAATTTTTTTATTTTTACATTTATTCATTCATTTGTTCATTAGTTTTATTTATTTATTATTTAATTAATGTATTTACTTATTTTATATCTTTTTCATTTATTTATTCATTTGTTTATTTATTTGCTTATTTTTATTTAATTACTCATCGATTTGTTTATTTATTTATTTGTTTATTTTTATTTGTTTAATAATTAATTAATTAATTTTAAAAAATCATTCATTTATTTGTTTGTTTATTTATTTTATTTTTTAATTCATTCATTCATTCATTCAGTCTTTCATTCGTATATTTATTTATTAATCCGTTATTTTATTAATTTGTTTATTAATGTGTTTTTATTAATTTAATTAATTTTTTTTCATTCAGGTATTTATTAATTAATTTATTAATTAAATTAGTTATTTATTTATTTAGTTATTTAGTTAGTTATTCATTAATTTATTAATTTAATAATTTTTTTATTTACTCCCCATCATTTATTCATGCTGCTGTTTTGCGTTTCCATGATTAAATAGTTGATTTTTATTTTAGATAATAATAGCAGCTAAAAAGTTTAATTTAAATTTTTTTTTATTATTTTGCCATTTTGTGTCTTTATTTTAGCACAGATCTGTCTATCATACCAATTTATGTATTGTTCTATTATTATATATTGTTCTATCATCTATTGTACATTGTTCCCTGCATCCATCCGTCCATCCATCCGTCCATCCATCCATCCATCCATCCATCCACAGTGCAACATATACATAGTGATGAGGAAGTTGTGGTGGTCCAGTGTGTTTTGCAGTGAGTTGTTTGAGTAAACAGAGCAAAAGCTGCTGTAGTAATGCATCACCATACATGATGGCGCACAGAAATGACACTTTGAAAAATCACATCATATATACGAATAGCCTTACCTTCGCTTGACTCTCTGGAGTCTGGGAGGAGGCCACATTTCTCCTGTCAACCCGCATCTCTTCCTCTTTCTTTCTGTTTTTCTCTCTCTCAGCGAGTCTTGGACTTTAGCTGTCATTCTGCCGTCGGCCGGCTGAGAAATGGCTGCAATTCCTGTAGTTAATCAAATAAAAGAAAAAAAATGAAAATGCTGATATAACAGTTTGTGGAAATGAAATGTCAACAACCAACACAAAGATGGGAGGAATGTATGGTCTCAAACCAATTCTGAATGCAAAACACTGAAACTGTCAGGTATAGATGATGTATAGCTTGCTTTACTTATGGGAAAAACTAAATTAGGTGACCACTTGTGAGCACTTTTTTCTTGAATGTAATAGATTTGTTTTGGGTATGGTTATTATGGGTTTATGTACAATTTTAATATTAATTTTAATCACCAAATGTCTTATACCATTTGTTGGGATTAAAAATCAGGGTTAGTCCATCAACTATTGTCTTGCTTTCTAAAAACATGCCACTTCGAAATTCTAAAACCGGGGTCACCAAACTTGTTCCTGGAGGGCCGGTGTCAGATTTAGCTCCAACCCTAATCAAACACACCTCAACAAGCTAACCAAGGTCTTACTAGGTATAATTGAAACATCCAGGCAGGTGTGTTAAAACAAGTTGGAGCTTAACCCTGTAGGGAAACCGGCCCTCCAGAACCGAGATTAGTGACCCCTGCTTTAAATGGCCATCTACTACTTTTTTGCACATAGCTTCAGAAAAAGGTGACATTCATAAATGTTTATTAGATTTCATTTTTAGATTTCAGAAGAGGTTACACTGGACATTTGGTGGAATAAGCTTTAAACAAGATTCAATCAAATCAAATTAATTGATCTAGATATCGTTCTATCTATCCTTCTATTGTTTTATCGATCTAGCTATTGATCTATCATTCCATCCATCC
>NC_133187.1:41962500-42017500 GCF_049306965.1 Danio rerio | reverse complement strand
TATCATTCCATTGGTCCATCCATCCATCCATCCATCCATCCATCCATCCATCTTTCTATCTATTATTCCATCCATCCATCCATCCATCCATCCATTGTTCTAGCTATCATTCCATCCATCCATCCATTCATCCATCCATCCATCCATTCATCCATCTATCCATCATTCCATCCATCCATCCATCCATCCATCCATCCATCCATCCATTCATCCATCCATCCATCCATCCATCAGTTTCAAATCAAACTAAATGTAAGCATTTGGTATTTACAAAGTAGATAAAACAATTATGTGACTGATCTTAATATTATGAAGTAACTTAAGTAACATAAGCAGCACGTCAAAGTTCTTACTGTCAAAAATTATATGACAACACGTTTTTATGTTACGTTAAATGAGTTAATAACTTGAACTTATTATTATTATTTATGATAGTTTTACTATAAATTGAGACGACTAGAAAATATGATTTGATTCAACTGAACCAGGGGTGCCCAAACTAGGTCCTGGAGGGCCAGTGTCCTGCAAATTTTAGCTCCAACTTGCCTCAACATACCTGCATGGATGTTTCTAGAAAGTCTAGTAAGAGCTTGATTAGCTAGCCCAGGTGTGTCTGAGCGGGATTGGAACAAAACTTCTCAGGACACCGGCCCTCCAGGCCCCCCTGAACTCAACAGTTTAAAGCAGTAAGATTTGTTTTTAGAGTATACTAGTTCTCTGGAGTAATTGTTAAAATACTACAAAGTTATGAGGACAATTGGCAGATTACATAACGTTAAGTTTTAACATCTTTTTACAGTACATAAAAATGTAAGTGCAGTTTCATACAGAAATCTGATATATGACAATATATGCACGTATACAACTGTAGCTAATATATTTGAACAAAGATGAAACCCTTGTTTGTAATTGCAATTGTAGAAAAAGTATATGTAAATTATCATTTTTACAGTATTTTAAAATATACATCACACATACTTTATATGCAAAATCTAAACATGCATTTATATTTCATTTAAGTAATTTTATAGTCTATTTCTATAGTAAGTAATTATTTGTAGTGCGACAAGTTTTGCAGTTAGCTGCATTGCAAAGTTCAAGCTTGGTGAACTCTGACCTGTGAAATCGCATCACGTGACTGCATGAGACCAATCAAAGATCAAACATAAACTCTCTGTACAGAAATTTTAATTATGGACCAATCACTCGCTTTTTTAAATGTCTAATCATCTTGTTTAATCTTCTTTTCACATCGCCGATAATTTCGCATGCTCAAACTCTAGTGTGACCACAGCATCACTCAATTCAATTTTGTGTTGTAATCAGTTTGCATGAAGTTACTACAGATTTTGAAATCCACACACAAGAGAAGGTGCCTAAACTATTGTATAGCCTATTTTTTAGATCAATCAATTTAATTTCACACATCTCAATACTTCTACACTCCTATTTCTGTCTGAAACACATGACATTATCTAGCTTTCTCTAGAAGCTGAATGGTATTTCACTGTGATCTTTTATAAAGAAAGAGCACATAACTATGCAGCCACATAGGGGTGCACAAACGTTGCATAAAACTGTATATTAATCCGTGAATGACCTGCATGGACATGCAGGAAGCCTTTCCGTGTATTGGATATTTCATATTGATAACTTAATGTTCTATACCCTTAAGTTTTTTTTTAGTAACAGTATTATGTTGATTGCTAATCCACAAGTGAAGATGATTATGGGTTAATCATTTGGGATATGACTTCAAATAAGGTTATATTTCAGCACTTTTAAAATGGACAGCAACTACTTAGTAGCACATAGAAAATGTACTTGAACAATGTTACATGCCTATTTGGGAAAAGTACCCACATGTAGAGTTGGAATGAACACCTACAACCTTGTATGTATAGAACACTATTAAAATAAAATACCTAACCCTGACCAATTGTTAATTTCAGAAAAAAGAAAACCCAGTAATAATAATAATAATAATAATAATAATAATAATAATAATAATAATAATAATAATAATAATAATAATAATAATAATAATAATAAAACAACAACAACAACAATAATAATAATAACAATAATAATAATAATAATAATAATAATAATAATAATAATAATAATAATAATAATAATAAATAGTAATAATATTAAACTGAAAAAAAAGAAAAGTATAAATCTGCAGTCCAGCTAGACCAGCCTTTATTTCTTCCCCTGTTGTTTTGTCGATATCTTTTTTTAAAAATGGTTAATCCTACGTCATGTTTTTTTTTTTTTTTTTTTTTTTCCTTTGACCTGAAATTACTTTTCTGTGTGGTCTCATTTAAGCCTACTTTTTTCTCGACTCATAAAGCCTGGCCTTCATTACAGCATTTTCCAACTAAAATCCACCCAACCGTTTTGATTATAGTGGCGCTTATAATGAGATTTACAATAGGAGTTGTAAAATATATGTGGTGTAGTCCTGCAGTCTTTGTGAAAGACTCTATAGAATACATATAATAATCTGTCTAGACTTGTGATTAGAATTTCTGTCAGTCTAAAAGTCATAATTAATTTTATATTGTATTTTCCAGACACATCTTAGACAATAAACTCTACCTGTGCTCATGGGGATTGTGCATTTGCTTTATACAAAACGTTTAAGACTCTTATGATTTTATTTATACTAGTTTGGCAAAGCCTATAAGAAAAGAAAAGTGAAACTTTATGGACATATTGAAAAAAGAAGAGAAAAAACAAAACTTAAATAACAGAAAACGGAAGAGTATCACAAAAACCTATTCATTAAACTTTCCAAAAACCTAAATTTAATAAAAAAAAGTACATTAACTTTAAAATAAAAATGTAAAAATTAAAACTATTTAAACTTCAAACTATTCATAATCATTACAAAAAATAACAATTTAATACATATACTTAAAAAAATAGTTTATTTAAACAAAATGCAACTAAAACATAGAAATAAAAATAAATAAATAATAGTAATGATGCATATTTCAACAAGATGATGCTAAACCACATTTTGCACACATTACAAAGACCTGCCTGCAGATAAAGAGGACACAGGTATCTGACTGGCCTGCCAGCAGTCCTGACCTGTCTCCAATAGAGAATGTGTGGTGCATTTTGAAGCACAAAATGCGACAACAAAGGCCAAGTACTGTTACTCACCTTATGACTTGTTTGCAGAGAGAATGGGACAAAGTTACACCTGAAACACTTCATTACTTGCTGTCTTCAGTCCCTAAATGTCTTTTAAGTGTTGTGAAGATGAATGGCAGCATTACAAAGTGGTGAATGCTTTACTGTTCCAACTTGTTTAGATTTAAATATCATTACTTTGTTTTTTTATTTGCTTTTTCCAAACCGTCCCAACTTTTTTGATTTGAAATCTGCTTGAAATAAAATAAATGTCAACTTAATAAAATACATTCAAAGATTATTCTATGGCTGAGAATTAATTTAATATAAGTTGATGTTCTGAAATAAGTGTAGTTAAAATAATAATAAGTAATTAGTTACGTCAAACAAATAACATGTCAAAACAATAAAAACAATCACAAAACAATTACTCAAAAATAAAATAAATAATTAAAACTGTTAATAAAATAAAGAAAATAATTCAAATATTCTAATTAAATTTAAAACAAAATATATACAAATATAAAATCCAACTATTAATGAATTCTACAGCTGCAATAATTTACAATTACTGGCCACTTTATTAGGTACACCTTACTAGTACTGGGTTGCACCCCCTTTTGCCTTCAGAACTGCCTTAATCCTTTAGGGCATAGATTCAACAAGGTACTGGAAATATTCATTAGAGATTTTGGTCTATATTGACATTATAGCATCACGCAGTTGCTGCAGATTTGTCTGCTGCACCATCCATGATGTGAATCTCCCGTTCCACCACGTCCCAAAAGTACTCTATTGGATTGAGTTCTGGTGACTGTGGAGGCCATTTAAGTAAGTGAACTTATTGTCATGTTCAAGAAAGCAGTCTAAGATGATGCACACTATGACATGGTGTGTTATCTTGCTGGAAGTAGCCATCAGAAGATGGGTAACTGTGGTCATAAAGGGATGGACGCGGTCAGCAACAATACTCAGGTAGGCTGTGGCGTTGACTCTCAATTGGTACCAATGGGCCCAAAATATGCCAAGAAAATATCCCCCACACCATTACAACACCACTAGCAGCCTGAACCACTGACACAAGGCAGGATGGATCCATGCTTTCATGTTGTTGACGCCAAATTCTGACCTGAATGTCGCAGCAGAAATCGAGACCCATCAGATCAGTTAACGTTTTTCCAATATTCTATTCTTTAATTTTGGTGAGCCTCTGTGAATTGTAGCCTCACTTTCCTGTTCTTAGCTGACTGGAGTGGTCTTCTGCTGCTGTAGCCCATCCGCCTCAAGCTTCGACAAGTTGCGTTCAGAGGTATGGCACCAAAAACCATGCCACATTCAAAGTCACTTAAATCACCTTTCTTCCTCATTCTAATGCTCGGTTTGAACTGCAGCAGATCGCCTTGACCATGTCTCTTTGCCTAAATGCATTAAGTTGCTGCTGTGAGATTTTATTATCAGAAATAATTGCGTTAACGAGTAGTTTGACAGGTGTACCTAATAAAGTGGCCGGTAAGTGTATGCAACGTAATATGTAAAATATCAGCAATTTACTTTTATTTTCCTTGTGTAAAGAGAGGCATGTTGGAGGGGCTGATTTCAACAATCGTGTGTCTTTGTGTGTGTGTGTGTGTGTGTGCAGTGTTTGCATCAGTCGGTCAGTGAGCAGACTGTGGGTGGTTTGTGGTTTATTTCTACACTGTAATTCAGTTCTGCCTCGTTTACTCGCTGCTTTTCATATCTCTCTCACTATAAACTCAAACTCTTGAAATAACTGGAGCATCTTCAGACTCTTTATAGATAAAGAAACAAATGTGTACTTAGCCTTCTTTTGAATTTATATAGCTTTTGATTATCTAGAAGTCTATAGGCCTATTAACACTCCCAGCAACATTACAGTACATAAAGAAGTGGCACATTTCTAAACCGTTATCTTATAAAATGTAAAACACAAAATCCTTACAACAGAGGACATTATGTAACTATATTTTGTATAATTATAATAACTCATATAATAGTAAATATTTGACATCTCCATTTTAGAAATAAGTGTATGTTACACAATACAAACACTGCTTTTATAGAAGAAGAAAACACACACACGCTTATAGGTTGTTGAAGTGATGTTGCATTTTTACTGTCACACATGACAAACAAAGTATCGATCTGATATATTGATGGATGGATGGATGAAAGGATAGGTTGATGGATAGATGGCTGGAAAGAAGTATGGATATTTGGATGTATAGATTAATGGATAGGTGGATAGATGGATGGACAGATAGATAGATAGATAGATAGATAGATAGATAGATAGATAGATAGATAGATAGATAGATAGATAGATAGATAGATAGATAGATAGATAGATAGATAGATTGATAGATTGATAGATAGATAGATAGATAGGATATTTTAGATTTTTTGAATAATGGATTTTTAAATATTTCAATGGATAAGTAAATGGATATTTGGATGAATGGGTGGATAGCTATTTGAATGGATGGGTGGATGGATAGTTGGATAGATAGGTATTTAGATATTTGTATGGATGGATGGATGGATGAATATTTGGATGGATGGTTGCAACCAAAGCTCATTCTGGAAACGTAGCCCCGCAGACGTTTCTGGAGACCGCGATTTACGTGGCCGGAGGTACGTAAAGGCCGCGTTTGGTTTTTTTTCGAGCGAACGCTGCGGGGCGGTGTGGCGCCGCTCCGCCCCTCCTCTTCGCGCTCGCCTGCCGACGGCTCACCTCCGAGTGGAGGGCTTTCCCGACGCAATCAGTTTGTCCGCCTAGCTCACAGCGTTGCGTCGGCAGAGCAGAGGCCCCGGAGGAGGAAGAGGAGGACGAGCCGGAGCCGGCCGCGGTGGACGACGACCAAGATCGAGTCCGGGGAACAGCGGGTTCCGGAAATCAGATAAGACAAAAAACGGAATCCGGAAAATAAGGGCGAGAACGCGGCGGGATCCGAAAACGCGGTCGAAATCGAAGATGGGGGCTTTAGCTTTTTTTTTTTTTTTTTTTTTTTGATCCGGCGGCTATTCGCGCGAGAACAGCGCGGGCGCGAATGCCGCGCGATCCCGAGAGGCGCCCGCCCGAGACACAAAAAAGCGCGCACAGCGGCCTCTCGCGGATCCGTGAAAACAAAAAATCGCTCGAATACGTACCTCCCGGGACGTAAATCGCGGTCCGCAGAAACGTCCGCGGGGCCACGTTTCCACAATGAGCCCGGGTTGGATATTTGGATGGGTGGGTGGATGGATGGATAGATAGGTTGATATAAGAGAGATGAACAAAAGGATAGGTGGAGAGATGAGTAGATAGATAGATAGATAGATAGATAGATAGATAGATAGATAGATAGATAGATAGATAGATAGATAGATAGATAGATAGATAGATAGATAGATAGATAGATAGATAGATAGATAGATAGAGGGGTAGATGTATGTATATTTGGATGAATGAATGGATAGATGATTAGATGGTTAGATCAAAAGTTAGAGAAAGATAATTACAAAAAGGTAAAAATGTACATATATAAATATATTGGTCCTTATAAACACCAGAGACAGTACACACACACACGCATGCAGGCTTGTACACTAACACACACACACACACACACACACACACACACACACACACACACACATACAATATTGTCTTTGGAACAACATGACAGTCAGTAAATAATGACTACATTTATTTTTTGTTGTTGTGAACTATTCATATCTACGTTGTACAGACAGGATAAATGGGATATGCATCACCACCATAAACTATAAAAACACAATCTGAATCCCTCTCACATTTACACACCTGAAGAAAATTGTTCACTCTTATCAGAAAGAGCATTACATCAGCCATGATACAGTATGCTAGTCTGGAGAGAAAAAGAGAGAGAGAGAAAAAAATGAGCGTCTGCAGATGACTGTGTGTAACTAAGCTGAGCAAATGGAGCCCGGGGCTGAAAACTTTCTTCACTGACCAGAGGGCGAAGGCTAAGAAATACCATTATGTCCATAAACTGTGTTGCAGATTGGAAGACGTCTCTTCAACACAATGTCAACAAAGAGAGCAGGAATTCATCAACCCCGGCTGACTCCTTCACTTTTTTTTGCCATCGCTATACACTTTAGCTTTGGTGGTAATTGTGTGTGTGTGTGTGTGTGTGTGTGTGTGTGTGTGTGTGTGTGTGTTGTGTTTCTGTCTAGTTCTGTCTTTAAACAGAACAATATGTTTATTTAATGATGGTGTGATAACAGCTGTTTTTTTTCTCTTCCCAAGCTGTAAGATGTTTCTCAAATAAAATTGGTGGGAAAATATACATAAAGAAATTATTAAAGTTATTTTTAGGATCTTGCAAGTATAAAATACTTTCATACCTCACAATGATTGCTATCACAATTTATGTTTGTTACATGGATTAATTTTTATTTAAGAAACATCCCAGGAGCTCATTTTAAGTAAGTTTCTATTCATACCTCAATACTCATTAAGAGGTATTGTCCATTCATACCTCACAGTACTTATTATTGTGAGGTATAAATGGAAACTTATTTAAAATGAGCTCCTGGGATGTTTCTTAAATAAAATTTAATCCACACAACAAATATAAATCGTGATAGCAATCATTATAGCAATTATCCAAATTATGAGTGCCAAGAGTGCCACTTTACATTTAATTTCATTATCAATATACACTCAGTGGCCACTTTAATAGGTACACCTGTCCAACTGCTTGTTAATGTACAGTTCTTATAGTCAATCACATGGCAGCATCTCAATGCGTGTAGACATGGTCAAGAAGATCTGCTGCAGTTCAAACCGTGCATCAGAAGATGAGGAAGAAAGTTGAATTAAGTGACATTGAACGTGGCATGGTTGTTGGTGCCAGACAGGCTGGTCTGAGTATTTCAGAAACTGCTGATCTACTGTGATTTTCATGCGCTACCATCTTTAGGGTTTAACGAGAATGGTCCGAATAAGATAAAATATACAGTGAGTGGCAGTTCTGTTGGCACAAATTCCTTGTTGATGCCAGAGGTCAGAGGCCAGACTGGTTCGAGCTGATAGAAAGGCAACAGTAACTTAAATAATCACTTACTACAACTGAGGTATGCACAACACGTTGAACGTTGAGACAGATGGGCTACAGTAGTAGAAGACCACACCGGGTGCCACTCCTGTCAGCTATGAACAGGATACTGACACGACAATTCTTACAGGCTTGGATAAACGTTGAGTCTTGATTTCTGCTGCTACATTAGGATGAAGGGGTCAGAATATGGCGTCAACAACATGAACGCATGGATCCATTCTGCCTTGTATAAATGGTTCAGGCTGTTGGTGGAGGTGGTGTAATGGTGTTGGAAATATTTTCTATGCACACTTTGGGCTCATAGTACCAGTTAAGCATCTTGTCAATGCCACAACCTACCTGAGTAATGGTGCTGACCATACATTTATGACAACCGTATACCCATCTTCGGATGGCTACTTCCAGCAGGATAATACATCATAAAGCGTGAATAATCTCAGACTGGTTTCTTGAACATGACAATGAGTTCACTATACTCAAATGGCCCCCACCCATATGGACCAAAATCTCTGAGGAATATTACCAGGACCTTGTTGAATCTATGCCATGACGGATTAAGGCAGCCATGATGTGTTTAAATGTGTATAAATAAATAAAAAATTTGATACATTATATTAATATACATTAAAATTTGAGTTTTTAAATGTCATTTAAAATAACAAGGCAATTGATGAGCTTTAGCACATGTTGTAACATTTTTATGTGTGGTATTTTTTTGTTATATATATTTATCACTCAACCTTTTTGAAGGTCTTCAGTCCACATTTTATCCCTTTACTTACTTGATGGTTATTGAAAGGTTGTTGATTTGAGAAAAAGAAGCGAGGTCTTTGGTCTCAAGGTTTATTAGAATTTCTGAAATGCTTGACTTTGCCTATTTGTGGCAAATATGTTCGTATAATGACAAAAATTTGACCCTGGCTGGCAGTTTCTTAGAATGCAGCTTCATTTTTCTCATTACATTCAAAAATGCACTTCCTTCTACAAAATTGGGTATGATGAACTATTAAAACATTGGGCTTTCAATTTAATCAATTTCAAAAGGGATTTAGTTGAAGATTTTAGTATATATATATATATATATATATATATATATATATATATATATATATATATATATATATATATATATATATATATATATATATATATATATATATATATATAATCTTTATTAATTAATATTATTTACAGTAATTTTCTTGAAAGTGATGTTTATACATTTATTTTGTTTTTGTATTTTAATGAAATATTTATTTATTTATTTATTTAATTATTAAATTGTACATATTTTAGTATTTTAGTAAACCTATTTTTAATTAAATTATTTAATGTTAATAATTGGCTTTTTATTCTTTTTCAACTAATAATAACTTGACTTCTAGTCACCAGACATGAATATTATTGAGCATCTCTGGGGTAAGATGAAGGAGGAGGCATTGAAGATGAATCCAAAGAATCTTGATGAACTCAGAGTCCTGCAAGAATGCTTTCTTTGCCATTCCAGATGACTTTATTAATTAAGTGATATAAGTGATTTGAGTCATTGCAGAAATATATGGATGCAGTCCTCCAAGGTAATGGGAGTCATACACAATATGAACTATTTTCCCACTGCACCACACATATTCACAAAGGGCTTTTATTCCAGAAACTGTTAGACTTTTTGTACTGCTGAAAGACTGTGGACTGTTAAAATGGATGTAAAAATGTGTCCTTGTAAAATAACAATTATAAAACACACAAACACGCACACTATGATATTTTCTTTCAACATTCCATGTAAAAGCTTTCATTAACGTATCGCTTTGGTCATAATGGGTTGTGGTCATAAATTGAGTGCTTTCATCTCCAAATTATTGTCTATTTGTTCTCAAATTGTTTTATTGTAACAGCCCTTGATTTCCCACAGGCTTTGAGATATACTCTCATCCAATTGTCACTTCACCTCTTCATTACAGTTAGCATGAAATCGCACCGTCATAGTCGCCATTATTACCTTCTTTATGGGCCGCTGTAATAATAAATGTTCTGTCGAGGTAGAAAACAAATTGGGGAATTTATGAAGAGCCGTTTCTGTAAACACCTTGTGCTGCTAAATGCAATTTATTTTGCTGTAATGCTTGAGCTGTTTAATTGTGTTCAAGGCAAGGAACATATCATCTTTCACTGCGACCCAACAAATAAAAGCGCAGAGTTAATTGGTCTTAAAGAATTGATCTGTCAAATGCGAAAGCGGCAAAGTTAAAACGCGAGTCATTGATAGTGAATGCTCTGGAAACCTGTCAACAAGAAACGGCACAAAACTTTTGTGCGCCAGGCGTCATTTAGCATGCAATTTCAGTCAGCTGAAATGAAATGTCATACGCAGAGGGATTTTTGGGTAATAAGGTTAATGGAATGCAAATGCTTACAGGCATGACTGTGCAGAACAAGCACATTGTGGGCTTTTGCAATTTGTTTATTGGGGTGAGGGAGGACTGGAGTGGGGTAAACATATGCAGTTGTGTAATAATTGAAAACTGATTGTTTACCATTGTATTGTAGGGTAAAACATGAGTGAAACGAATGATTCAGATTTGTAATTTTACGCGCAAATGTCAGCATCCATGAATCAAATGATGTTACCTTGATTTTGGCTTTGGTTTTGAAATATGATGTGTGATGGTAATCAGAAGAATCTTGAAGACCCTGGATCAGACATACTTTAGGACAAATCATACCTGTCCTCTTATTATACACATACATGTTCACCCTGTGCCTCCAAAAATCAACAATATATATATATATATATATAAATGTATTATCTAATTTTATTACTATCATAATTATTACATATAGATGTTTTTTTTCAAAACCGAGATTAGCCTTTTTGTTCTTTTGCTCAGTAGTAGTGGTTTTTATCTTTGAAATCTGCCATGCAAAGATTTTTTTGCACAATATTGTTCTTATGGTGGAGTCATGAACACTTACAATATGGTGGAGTCATGAATACTCACTTTTTTATGGTGAAGTCATGAACACTTACCATATGGAGGAGTCATGAACACTCACCTTAACTAAGCCTAGTGAGGCATGCTGTTTTTTGGGATGTTATTGTGTTTTTTTTTTGTGACCTCTTGGGTAAGTTGTAGCTGCGCTTCTGTGGTAATTTTGGTCGACTGGCAACTCCTGCGAAGGTCATCCACTGTCCCATGTTTTTGACATTAATGGCTAACAAATGGCTTTTTTGTAGAGTAATTACTCTTTCACCTAGGACTTTGCAGTTTTAGATTTTGTTTTCTCTTCACAATAATAGCCTTAATTTCAAGCATGATGTTTACTTGTGTTACTTCTTACTAATATTTAAATTTGTTTGATGATCTGAAACCTTAAAGTGTGACAAACATGCAATAAAATAAGAAATCAGTTAGGGGCAAACACCTATTAGATTAAGAATTATAAAAATAGGCTATTTGTATGGATGTGAAAACTAATGAATTAAGTTAACTTTTTATCAAAGGTTTGGAATCACGCCTCACTTTGTCTCCTTAACCAATCACCTACTCCCTAAAACTTTTTAAAGGCAGACCACCCCTTTAGCACTGTTCTTCTCATTCTTTCAACCCCCCTCCCTCTATTTCCTCGTTCCCATTCACAATCATATAACCCTCTCCTTACTCCTCGGTTAAAATCAGGGGGTCCAAACACTCTACCAAAAATATTAGAGAGACGGTACCCCCACTCTGAATCTCTGGGCATCACTGTAGGATGCCCGATCAACCAACCTACCTGTTAACTGTTTATCCTTTTACTTCCTTTCCTCTTCATCCCACTGTTTTCTTACCATCCATAAAATCTAGCTCAAAGTGTGGTGTGGTCCATGCTGGTGAAAATATCTTTTATATGTACACAGCTTAATAATGCAAATGCATAACCACCCAATCACATGACATTTCAGACATTTTTTTCTATGCCAACTCTCAGATTTACAGAGAAATGCAAAACTTATATTGTGTTAGAGGTCCATTAACTTTCATGCACATTTCACAATTGGGATTTCTTCCCTTATTTGTTTACATGTGGACAGATGTAGCATTATTTGAATTTAACTTGTCTATTTGACATATTGGATTATGTTTAACGATCTAAGAGCAAAGTCTAAAGCAGTCTTTTGCTATATTAAGGATGGGAAAAATAGTCGTTGCACCCAGCACATAGTCTCAAATGGTTTTCCTTATTCTCCTCATGAGTTATGGGTATGTTTTGAGCATAACATTCTCAAATGGGTGTCATCTTTTATTCCCTTTTAGAGCAAGTTGGCTGTGGAATGGCACATTCAGACTTTGTAAGTGAAAAAACAAAAAACAAACAAACAAAAAAAAACTTTCCAATTGTTTTTTCTCCCAGATGTACAACTAACCTTCTATATATTGTCACACTGCCATAAGTTGATTAATTGACTCTGCTACTATAGTTCAGTTTAGTCTAGATGACGTTTTAAAATTGTTTGCAAACTCTAGAGAATAAAAAAAGAGGGTCTAGTGCTAAGTATTTTTCAGCTTGTGCTCTGTGCGTGAGTCACTGATGGATTTCTTAATTTCTTTTTTTTTTTTTTTGAGATCCCTCACTAGCCATGACTGTTGAACTACAACACTGTCTAGAGTCAATTCTCAAAATAAACCATTGTGTTTCACTTCTTTCTCTCTTTTTTGCTCTACTTACCCCCCACCATGATAAGCCATTTCCTTCAACCATGAATGCGGATCAAATATGCAGCAAAGAAGGGCAGCATTCCAGCTGTCATAACGCTTATGCATGCTTTTAATGAAATAATTCACTCAAAATGAATTTCTGTCATTATTTATTCACCCCGCTGTCATTCTGAACCAGTGTGCTCTTATTTATTTTTTTATTTTTTTATAGAACACAAAGCGAGAAAGATTTTTATGCAGCTCTTTTAAACTCAAGGACAGTTCAAGTGACCACAAGAGTCTGGGAAGTACAACAGTGTGAATAAATCATTCAAATCTCAGAAATCGTAATGCTTAATGCTTTATATTAATATGTATTAATCAATGAATGGGTTCTATTATGTTTTTATACTGTCAGTCTCCTTGAGGCCATAAGGTTGCTGTATGAGCATGAAGAAAGCCTGCAAAGTTTTTAAAGCACAAATTTACTTCTTCTTCTTTTTTTTTCTTTTTTTTTTTCAAATTTACTCAAATTTACTAAAGACATTTTTTTTTAGTCCAGTAAACACTGAACTCCCTGATACACCACATTTAAAGTTAAGGTTTTTGTATATGGCAACACTTTCTTGAATATAAACAAATCTGTGTTTAGTTGCATTATTAGTGTGATGTAGATATAATATACTGATGCACAGGTGACTTTTCCCCCTATTTGTTTACATGTGGACAAATCCAGCATTATTTGAATTTAACCTGTCTATTTGACATATTGGGCTCTATTTTACTGATCTAAGAGCAAAGGGTTAAGCGCATGTATGGGTATGTCAAATCCAGTTTTGCTATTTTATGGATGGGAAAAATAGTTGTTGCACTCAGCGCATAGTCTTAAATAGTTGTCCTCATTCCTTTAAGAGCAAGTTGGTTGTGGAATAACACATTCAGACTTTGTAAGTGGAAAAACATGAGGAAATGGATTAACCTCATATGGATTAACCATGGCAAGACCATCTTTGAAATGAGCTGGTAATGTCAGCCTCTTCCACTGACAGTGGATTTGAGAAGCAGTGGAGGTTAAGGACACACTTAGCTCAAGAATCCATTCCCTGAGCTATTTAGTTTTGTATTTAAAAAAAAAAAAAAAAAAGAAAAAAAACTATTTCTAAATTGAGTTCTATTTTCCAGCAAATTAAACATTTTGGAAAAAACAACAACAACTGAGCTATACCACTATCCCCAACATCCAAACAGATCCTACTTCCTATTTCTTAGCCCTTATATGCGCCTCTCAAACCAAACAAGTAGACAAATCTAAACCAATAATTATAAATACAAATAGAATATAATAAATATAATAACAATAATAATAATAATTATCATGATAATAATAATAATAATAATAATAATAATAATAATAATAATAATAACAATAATAATAATAATAACAATGCATTTTTTATTTTAATACCTTTTCATATTTACAAATACCTTTTCGTGTATCCCTGTGTGCATAATAAGCAATGTGTACATGCATTTTAGACTTGCATAGCAAATATTACTAATGGACTCTTTGAATAATAAAGTAAATAATAAAACAAGCACCGTTGACTTTAAAACAGCATTTAGTTGGTCAATGCCGCTTTTCAGTTGCCTCAAAATAGCAAAGTGACAACAATGCACTTTAACACATCTCTTATTTTTCAGACCAGCACACCATGGGTGAACAAATAGGCGGAAATGCATTTGCTACTTTAACAACGTGGCACAGAACAATTTGATGGTACATGACTGACAAGACTGTTTAAAAGCTTTAAACTGCTTTAAATAGTTTTCCAGAGTCATCCAGGCACAAGCTGTAAATGCCCCACCCTTTACTGGGTGGGGCATAATCTCACTCCTCAATATCTTACCGAACTTCTCCATATGTACACCCCTTCTCGTACCCTTAGATCAGCCAACAACTCCACCCTGGTACCACCTCACACTCGATTGAGCACAATGGGAGACAGATCCTTTAGCTCTATGGCACCTCAGCTATGGAACTCACTTCCCCAAGATCTAAGGAGCAGTGATAGTCTTCACACTTTTAAATCCTGTCTAATCTTTTTAAGCAGGCTTTGCTTTAATAATTTTTTATCATGTTTTTTATTATGTTCTCTTATATTCACTATGTGTTTTAACCTGTTTGGTCAATGATTGTTTTAGTAATATTTAATTTGTTTTAGCATGGCTGTTGATGCTTATTTTAAGGCTACCTTGGGTGTCTTGAAAGGTGCCATTTACAAATAAAATAAATTATTATTATTACTTCTGGAAAAAGGGGCGGAGAGAAGGAGCTAATTTGCATTTAAAATGGCATGCAAAAAGACTGTTTGGTTTTACTTTCACTTAAAACAAACATCTGCAGCATCATATAGGGCAAGGCAAGTTTATTTATATAGCAAATTTCATACACAGTGGCAATTCAAAGTGCTTTACATAAACAGGAATAAAAGAGACAAGTGTAAGAAAATAAAAACAAATAATATGAATTATAAAAATAAGAATAAAAAATAGATAAAACAGATACAAATGTGTTAAAATAGGTTATAAGATAATGAAAAATAAAAGAAAAACATAATATTGCGATCTGTCGGAAGCAGCACAGTGCTCATTCAGTAAAGGCACAGCTAAACAGATGTGTTTTCAGTCTTGATTTGAATGTGCCTAATGTTGGTGCACATCTGATCATTTCTGGAAGCTGATTCCAGCAGTGAGGGGCGTAGTTGCTGAAAGCTGATTCCCCCTGCTTTGACTGAACTCTTGGAACTTCTAGTTTATATGATCCTAAAGATCTAAGTGATCTGTTGGGTTTGTATTCAGTGAGCATATCTGTAATGTATTGAGCTCCTAGGCCATTTAGTGATTTATAGACAAGTAATACATTCATTCATTCATTTTCTTGTCGGCTTAGTCCCTTTATTAATCCGGGGTCGCCACAGCGGAATGAACCATCAACTTATCCAGCAAGTTTTTACGCAGCAGATGCCCTTCCAGCCGCAACCCATCTCTGGGAAACATCCACACACACATTCACACACACAATCATACACTACGGACAATTTAGCCTACCCAATTCACCTGTATCACATGTCTTTGGACTGTGGGGAAACCGGAGCACCCGGAGGAAACCCACGTGAATGCAGGGAGAACATGCAAACTCCACACAAACGCCAACTGAGCCGAGGCTCGAACCAGCGACCTTCTTGCTGTGAGGCGACAGCACTACCTTCTGCGCCACTGCTTTGCCCCCTAGACAAGTCAAATACTTTAAAATCTCTTCTAAATGTAGCTGGGAGCCAGTGTAAAGACCTGAGGACAGGTGTGATGTGCTCTGATTTCCTGGTTCTGGTCAGAATCCTGGACGCAGCGTTTTGGATGAGCTGCAACTGTCTCACTGTCTTTTTGGGAAGGCCAGTAAGGAGGCCGTTACAGTAATCCACCCTGCTGCTGATAAAAGCATGAACAAGTTTCTCTAAGTCTTTACTGGAAACAAAGCATCTAATTCTTGCAATGTTTTTGAGATGATAGTATGCTGATTTACTAACTGCTTGGACATGACTACTGAAACTCAGATTTGACTCCAGAATCACAAAAAGATACTTGACCTTATTTTTTGTGGTTTGACCTTTAGTGCCGAGGTATGCATTCACTTTGAGAACCTCATCTTTGTTCCCAAACATAATGACTTCAGTTTTCTCTTTGTTTAACTGAAGAAAGTTTTGGCTCATTCAACTGTTCATTTCATCAATGCACTGGCAGAGGGTGTCAATGGGGCTGAAGTCATTAGGTAGTAAAGCTAAGTAGATCTGAGTGTCATCAGCATAGCTGTGGTAGGAGATTTGGTTCTTTCTCATTATTTGTAATGTAATGCATGATCTATGAGATATTGTGACTTAAAACACACATAATGCACTTGGTCCTGGAGTTCCGGTGTCCTGCAACGTTTTCCTCCAAGCCCAATCAGACCTTGGGCTAGCTAATCAAGCTAAGCTTTCTAGAAACATCCATGCAGGTGTGTTCAGTCAAGTTGGAGCTGAAACCTGCAGGTCACCGCCCCTCCAGGACAGAGTTTGGGCACCCCTGTATATTACATATTGTAAAGTGGCCATAGCCGAATCATTTTTACAGCACTCTTTTACTTTAATTCTAACAAAAAAATATATATATTTAATCGGAAACAGTTTAATTTGACTGCATTTTAAACTGTGTGTCCCAAAATTCTTGACTGAGAGGGGATTTTGGGAATGCATATGTTGGCAAAGTAATAATTAGCCTGTGATCATCATCATCAGTGGCCTAGTATGCAAATCATATTCCCAAAAAAAAAAAAAAATGCTGTACTTTTAGTGTTACAGATATTTTTAACAGCTGATTTAATATTTAAGATGCAAACTGGGGGAACTGCTTTTGAATCTCGTTCTGTTAAGTTGCACTTGTTTGATTTATTTTCAGACATAGCAATATACTGACTGTCACCATGTGTTAGCCATTTTTAAACCTTCATTACATATTTTAGCTATTTTGGCAAATTTGCTCAATTTGAAGATCCATAATGATGATAAAAAATCTGCTTTCATTCACATGAATAAATTACATTTGGAACTACATTCAATAAGAAAACAGTTAATTAAAATTACTAATAATAATTCCCTACATTTCCTATAGCGATTTTTCTGGACACTCATAGCACTTTACACACATTTTTGGGGAGAATCTTCTCATCCACCACCAGTGTCCAGTATCCACCTGCATGACGCGACAGAAGCCAAATGGTGCAAGAACTTATTGGTGGAGAGGAGATGTGTGTCGTGAGTGATGAAGCCAATTATGATATGGGTATGGTTAGGCTTGATGGACAGGCCAGTGGGCAAAGGATGCCAAGGTTAAACCACTCTTTAGAGCAGTAGTCCCTATCAATATACTGGGGCATTAGGACCCACACAGACCACAGGTTGAGCGCCCCCTGCTGGCCTCACTAACACCACTTCCGGCAGCAACCTAGCTTTCCCATATGGTCTCCCATCCAGTTCCTGACTGGGCGCAGCCCTGCTTAGCTTCAAGCTGGATTTATACTTTCGCCTGGCGCCACATCCTGCTCCTCCGTTGACTGTGCGCACACCTGGCAAAATGGACGAGAGTTTTATACTTGCCGCGTTCACCGTTAAGATATTCTTTAAAGAAACAAGAGCCGGTCAAAAGAAACTGAACGTAAAGTCAAATGGATAAACAGAAAAGTAGAAAGTTTTGGGAACTACATCATACCATTTATATCATTCAATATTTTAAACAAATTAATTTTATTATATTTCTAAATTATTTTATTTATTATTAGGTTTTTCATAACCACTCAAGTTTTTTTTTTTTTTTTTTTTTTTTTTAATCACGTTGATGCATCACTTGCTTTTGTTCATATCTCAGACAGTTTTACCTATTAAAGTTTATTAAAATATTAATGACAACAGAACATTGGCTGCTCTACAAATATATTTGTCATTATGGCAAAAATAAAAGCAAAAAAAAAGTACACTTTCTAAAAAATACTGATGTTATTTTTAGATTTAGCTTACTCCACAATTCACACATTAATGTCTGGCGGCTAGTTTCTGTCCTCTACTTATAAGCTAAAAATGCAATAATGGTCCAACATTCCTGACCATTATCACCAATAAAGCCTAGAAAAATAGGGCATTAGTATATTGTAACCGATATCAAATATTCCTGTCCAGTTATCAAAGAATAAATTAGTTCTTTAATTGTAGTTTTGTAACTGATCAATTGTTTTAAGTTCAAAAATGTGATATTTACTTCAGTGTAAAACCTACAAATGGTGGAAAACATATTTCTGTAATTGTGTACCTGGGTCTCCACTTTTGCCATGGCCTCTTTTGGTTTTAACAAACTTATCCCTCAAGTTTTTTCTAACTTTTTAACAAAAACTTTACTCCGTTCCCAAAGCTGTTGCAATATCTAGCCAAGAATTTTTGGTAATCTTGTTATCTCTATGATCACGAATCAGAAAAGTGTCTGTACAGTCTTACTGTTTCAGACAAAATCTCTGTAAAGTTATTCATATTCAACTCAAATCAAACGCGGCACCGCACGCACTGTTCGCTCGTGTCTTAAAAAAAATCATGCTCTCCGCCAGCCGAAATCATGTTGCGTAAACCCAAAGAAAACCTCCGCAAACTCTGCGATGATGTCATATTTGCTGCACGCACTCAAGCGAACTAGCGGACGTGTGGAGTATAAACCAGGCTTCAGTAGGTGACCATGTGAGAGTTGAAGAGAGCTAATTTAACAGTTTTTAGTGATTTTGTTTTATCAAATAAATGCATCCCTGCTTAGTTACTCATTCTGCTACTTATTTTCACGTATTTTCAGACAGCAGTATTCATGTTTACAGCCAATTTTAAGCCCTTATCACATGTTTTTGCTGACTAATTTGGCAAATATGTGCGATTTAAGATTTGCCCTGTACAACAAATACTTTTAGGAAGCATTTAGCTTGCATGTGGGGTTAAACTGAGGTTTGCATGAATTAAAATAAATCAAGAACCTTCATTGTGATTAGCTTGAACAAATGTTTTAAGGCGTCATTAATTTACACTCTAATTTGTTCGATAATCCTCTTTTTAACCTGATTTATTTATTTATTTTTTATTCCTTTCACCTCCCAATCCCACGTAATGAGTAGGATAAACATAAACTGGCTGACAGACAGTATATCTGCTCTAATTGGGGGGCTTGTGAAGGCACGGCACCATTTATCTCCAAACAATGATTACACGCATGCGGTTTTGTAATCCCGGGGCTTTTGCAATATTGCTTTAAGAGGTTAAGAAGATGAATGCTTATTGCTGTTAATCTGTAGGGACGTCCTGATTAATGACGACTGCCACGTTTTTGTCCTCGCGTCTCCAAATGCACAATAGGCCCCGGTCACACATGCAATTCCTGCATGCATCAATCTGCCGTTGAATTACGGGGATAGCACCATGTGTCAATGGCCTTGTACCAAATCATGTCACTTTCACGGCATCTCCCTTTATGTTCCAGTTGACACGTCTATAAGTGGGAAGACTTCAAGGATATGCCTGGGTAAAAGTGGTAATGAATGTGGGCTGAACGCGGCTCTAATTGCCCTGCCATTGAGTCCGGATGCAGGAAATGGTTCATGTAATGTGATTTTGTGTCCGGTCATGGATAGAGGAATGATTTAGCAGATCATGTATGGGTTATGGCGTAAGTCATTTCTTGATATGGCGTTCTTCAGAAAATACCGCTTAAGGATCTAGTTAGTATAAGGGTGTGATAGATGGTGCTGTAGTGTCATTATATATATATATATATATATATATATATATATATATATATATATATATATATATATATATATATATATATATATATATATCAGGATCCAATAAGGAACCTTGAGAGCGTGGTCTCGGTGCTTGGTCAAAGTCAAATTATAGCCACCTATCAGGAGATTCATTAGATTGAGAATCAATCCCATTCAGGCCTATAATGCTGAGGTAAAAAAAATACCACGACGTGTCAAAGCAAGGCGCTTTTTTATTATGTTGGCCTGTCAAAGTAAACATAAAGATATTCTATTTAAACCATGTCTAGTTGTAGAGATGTCAACACAGCTACAACCACCGCACTTGACTCTCTGTATAATGTATCTTCTGTAACTGACCATGCTTTTTTTTGGTAATAGGATGAAAATAATCTGTTGTCTTTAAATATGTTAGTATCATAGAGTGATACAACCCAAATTTAGATAAATAAACCTGGCTGTTGGATTATTATTATTATTATTATTATTATTATTTATTTATTTATTTTGTTCTTTCTGCCTTTGGACTGCTTGGCCCCTTAATTGCTGCTTGCAGCTATATTTATTATCATTTATTTTACCCAAATTTATGTATTTTCGGCTTAGTCCCTTTATTAATCATGGGTTTTGCCACAGCAGAATTAACCGCCAACTTATTCAGCATATGTTTTACCCAATGGATGCCCTTCCAGCCTTGACCCAACACTCTTGCATCCCATATACTCTTGCATACACATATACTGCAGCCAATTTAGCTTATTCAATTCACGTACAGCATTTTTTTTGGACCTTGGGGGAAACCTGAGCACCTGGAGAAAACCCATGCAAACACAGGGATAACATGCAAACTCCACACAGAAATGTCAACTGACCCCGCCGGGGCTTAAACTAGTATCCTTTTTGCTGTGAGGGGATCGTGCTACCCACTGCGCCACTGTGACGCCCATAATTCATGTTAGAAACTTGCTAATTCATACTAACAGCTTGGTATTTTTTACTAGTATTGTGCTAAAGTTTGTGAATATATGCTATGTGTGTGTGAATGTGTGTATGGATGTTTCCCAGTAATTGATTGCAGCTTGAAGGGCATTCGCTGCGTAAAACATATGCTGGATAAGTTAGCGGTTCTTTCTGCTGTGGCGACCCCAGATTAATAAAGGGACTAAGCCGAAAAGAAAATTAATGAATGACTTTTAAAATGTCTGACAAAGTGGTAGTCCATGCTAACAAAATGTGAATCATGCTTCAATATGCTAAACTTTAACAACATGATAAATGGTTCACAACATGACCAAAACGTGATAGAAACAGAGAGTTCAGATGGTAGCATAGCATTTCTTACATACTAAACATGTTCTAAACATGCTAGCAACATGATAAATCATTTTGTGATATTACAGTATATTAGCTATGTATTAGAACAACCAATATGCTAATTCATAGTAGCAACATTTTAAACGAGAAAGACATGTCAAACAAAATGTTAGCATTGTTCTAACTCATTGCCCTCATGCTAGTTAATGCTAACAAAATGCTAAACATGCTGGCAACATGTAAAATCATAAAATGTGCTGAAAACAAGTTGCCAGTGGTTGACCTAGAACAGGATGTCCAAACTCGGTCCTGGAAGACTGGTGTTCTGCAAAGTTTAGTTCCAACTCCAATTAGACACACCTGAACCAGCTAATCAAAAGATAAACTCTATCTAGGTATACTAGAATCCTCCAGGCAGGTGTGTTGAAAGAAGTTAAACTAAAGTATGCAGTACACGTGCCCTCTAGGACCGAGTTTGGAAACTGTACTTTAATGTTATGTAATGTACTTTAACAATAATGTAACAACACGATTCAAACTTTTTTTAAACGGTCTAATCTGATTCAATGATTAATGCTAAGCTAAAAGTCCTCTGACAGACCCCAGAGTTTAGATGAATGTGAAGGGCTTTGAAATGAGCCTATATCCAAAAAAAAAAGTTCAGTGTTCCTTTAAGGCCTTCCAAGTTTCAAAGCACATCACCAGTCTTATGTGCTTGTTTTTTATAGCTTTTTTTCTTCTTTTTTTATCACCTCACTTCTTCAGACTGTAAAAATCAGATCTTGAGGATGTTAAGGTTGCTAAACTATCATTTTCATCCATTTCTGTTGGTCTTGATACACAATGTAACCTTAAGATTCAAGCTTTAAATAAGAAAATTATTTGAATTTTTGAGCGAAATGCTAATGGTCTAATCTAATTCAGTGATTTATGCTAAGCTAAGCAAAAAGTCCTCCCGACAGACCCCAGGGCAGGGCTGGAGTGGGAGTCTTTTTCAGCTCTGGAGTTTCAAGCCTTAGACCGGCCCAACTCAGTTCACCACTGACTATATTAAAATAAGGTCATTTCCAATTCAGTTTCTAATGACACTATCACGTCTTTTTTTGAGAAAACTGCTGCTTTAGAACTTCAAATGTTCAACAACCCTTACAGTATTATATGTCTTAACAATAAAAAAAAAAAATAAAAAAAATGTTACTCAGGCGAGGACCAAACCCTGGTTGGCGGCGTCATAACCTAACGTGCTAAATAAATTATTTTTAAAAAGTGTGACTGCTGAGAGCAACAGATTCTGGAGCTATGGACACCGGCCCTCGCGGCCAACAAACGGACCGGCCCACTGGGAATTCTCCCGGTCCTCCCGATTAGCCAATCCGGGCCTGTCCCAGGGATTAGATAAATGGATTAAAACAATCATAAAACTCAGCTCTGTAACTCTATGGCTTTGAAATCAGCCTATTTTCAAAAAAATAAAAAATAAATAAATGCAGTATTTCTTTGAGATAATCCAGATTTTAGGGCACATCACCTGTCTTACGTGCTTGTTTTTATACCTTTTTTATCCCTCACTTCTTCATACTGTAAAAATCAGATCTTGAGGATGTTAAGGTTGCTAAATCTTAATTTTCACCTATTTCTGTTGGTCTTAATACACAATGTAACCTGAAGATTCAAGCTTTAAATAAGACTTGTTCTTGTACAGCATTTATTAATCATAATTGAACATTTACTAATGCATTATTAACATCCAAACTCATGCTTGTTAACATTAGTTTATGCATCGTGAGTTAACATGAACTCACAATGAACAACTGTATTCATTAACTAACATTAACTAACATGAACAAATACTGTAGTAAATGTATTGTTCATTGTTAGTTCATGTTAGTAAATGTAACTAATGAACCTTTTTGTAAAGTGTGACCAAAAAAGTATTAGAATTTTTTGAGCGAGATGCTAATGGTCTAATCTGATTCAGTGATTTATGCTAAGCTAAGCTAAAAGTGCTACCGACAGACGCAAAGATTAGATGAATGGTTAAAAAAATCATAAAACTCAACTCCGGGGCTTTGAAATTCCCTAGAGTGAAAATAGATGAAACTTTATTTCCAAATAGTGCAGTGTTTTAAGGTCATCTGAGTTCCCAGCCACTTCATCAGTCTTACATGCTAGTTTTTATAGTTTTTTTTTTTTTTTCTCACTTCTTCATCCTTTGAAAATCAGGTCTCGAGGATGTCAAGGTTGCGAAAACATCTCCCAATTCCTCACTTTTAACACAAACTACACACAATGCGTGTGACGTGTATCACCGGTATTTCATTTTGTCGAGTTCACTAAGGGCCGTCTGCCACTGCGGATGATAAATGAATCTACATTTGTCCTGAGGACAGAGATGACTGTCCCGTGTCACAGTATGATGTTAGCCATGTCCCATATATGTCTTTTAAAATACTCAAAAAGCACACCGTCCTCCTTCCCATTAGACTTCCAACTCACAGCGGAGTGCTGACATATTATTGGCTTTTGGACTAACTACAAGGACAATGCCAAATTAGACCGCCTAATCCTCGAAAGCTTTTTATCTGTCTTGGCCGTAATACCTGAGCGCAGCAGGCTCTGCTCGATGTCCCCAAAGACTTTGAGGACTTTTGAAGTCTCGGCTTCAGATAACTTCAGGTTTCGTGACGATTAGCGTGTGTTGACGTTTTTGCCTGCGTAAGTGTTTTGGCCCTCGACGCGGGTTGGCGTATTAAACTAGAAATGAATTATGTGACCCGTTGCCTATTTGGCATAGTTATAGCGTACAGTCATGTTGGGTGGGCAACGACCATGAAACAACGTCCATAAAATTTCACAGGCTATGCGAGAAGGCCACGGAGAACGATTCAAGCTGGCAGATGTGATGACATGATTTGCCTTTCCATTTTTCACCCTCTTCCTCAACGATCCTTGGATCTTATTAATGCGTTCTGTCCTCTCATAATTGAATTGCGTGTATCGGGGGAGCACAGTCTTCTTTTTTCTGAACGATGGATTTGTTGTTCAGGATATATTAATACAGATCTTGGCAGGCCTTTTTTTCTCCTGCCTGACATTTGGTTTTAGATGCCAGGAAACTTTTCAAGGGCATGGATGGGTGAAAGAGTACGGCCTTCATCAATACATGCAGACCGTAGGAGGTCTGTCAGACGGCCTTATCTCTTATTCCAGGTCTGTTCATTGAGCATCTCCTTATTGAGTGTTGCTGTGTTTTAAGGTGTGGAGGTGGATGGGATTTCATGCCAGTTTGTAATCTGGCACTTGGATCTGACAAACATAATTTATGTTTGGCTGTTTCTGGCCAATGCAGCAGTAATTAAGTTTCTCAATGACCTCTTCTCTGGTCTGAAAACCAATAACCTTAAAGGGCCATGAAACCCCCTCGTTTCAGCAGGGTGTTTTCACACGTCTACTTTGGAAAAAGTCAGAAAAGTGGGCGTGTCCAGCTCTGTATAGGGGGGAGTATCGGAGGAAGAAAAGAGGCTTGGTGTGGGAGTGTCTATTTTTTGCGCGCTGAATTTCAGAGTCAAAACACACACCCACAGTGGACAAAGTGACTGTGTTTAGATGGACATCTGTAGTCGAATTATTTGCCAAATTATTAAATGGTGAACTTTAACTGCAGTTTGGCTCTTTCATTCAGGGAATTTATTCATGCCCCTCGCGACAAATGAGATATTTGATTCGAGGAACTGCTCTAAGCGTGTATTTTCATGCAGTGTTTGATACCGCACGGCGAATGAGAGAAAAAAATCTCAGCATTTCCCAGAAACTTAGATGCACTCAGCAGGTAGCGTCAGAAAGCCGCGTGTGTTATTCCGATCACAAAATCCTACACGAGGTTAAAGTTTGGTTGTGGTATTAACATGTTTACACTCAATGAGAACAAACTGAATAAACAAAGAGCACTGGTCGCTCACTTACCGAATCTGTAGAGACAGGACAATCACCAGCAACTAGAGCCGCGTCTTTATTTAGAGGAGACTACAAGCGAATCCGGATCTCAGCGTTTGCAGATGAGAACAGCTCTCAGGTAAACAATGTTCCTCCTTAGACACGTAAGTTATTGTTGTCGAGCGTCGCGTACACTGTTAATCCACACGTGACTCCAGCTGAGCTCTCACAGAGAGAAAATGAAAACAAAACTTAACTGCAGCAAACTATAAAAGCAACACTTCATGCTTGTTTTGCCAACACAACGTAGCGTCTCTGTCGTCTAAACACTGTGACAGTAATGAATATTAATGAAGTTGCACAATAGAGCGTGCTGATTGGTTTGAACCAAGCTTTACTCATGCATTAATGCATCACACTGTAAGACGTAATAAGACACACTCTGGCATAGACGCCCAGTCTGCATGCTGAAATACAACGCTATTATGTCATGGTCGTGACGCAGCTTTAAAAGTTAGGCTGTTTGAGAATCGATTGGAATCGGATGTTACCTCGAGATGTTAAGGACTCGAATACATGTGTAGTTATAATAGTTTTGCGGTGGCACAGAGTTAGACCTCGTTCTTGACTTTACACAGAAATAGCAACACGTGCAGCATGACATCACTTTGTTGCAGAAATGCTATTGGTTAAATGTAGGCAAAGTAGAACACACAAGTAGCTTGAAGCGGAAAGTGCAAGTCTGTCTTCGGTCTGGAGATATTATGAAATTGATGACGACAACATTGCCACAGCAAACTGAGATTTGGAAACATTAGATTACCTACTGGGTATTTTAAGATGAGGTGCTGTTTGTTTTTATATTAGATTTATTAATATATTTACTGTTGCACTAAAGTCCAAGAGTAAAGAAATGTGCTGTTTATTACTTGATTGTTCAAGCTACGTCACAGAAGTGTTTGTTAACAGAGTTGTTGAATGTTAAAATAAGGTGAATTGAATCAAAAATAAAGAACATCCTAGATCTGTTTCTTCACTCTTCCATGTTCTTTTTTATGTATTATAGAAGTATCAGTTTGGGTTTCAGTATTGGTAGATACTCAAAATCAAATGACTCTGACTCAAGGGCAAAAAAAAAAAAAAAGAAGAAAAAAAAAACCTGATTGGGACATCCCTAATTGTTTAATTAAGTCTCAAAGTAGAAGTAAATCAGATTTGAGAACCAAAACTCACTCTTAAAATATAGTATAATAGTTATACATTTTATTTTTAATTTAATTTAGTATAATTTAATTTTAATTTAATTTAATTTAATTGTGTATTATTTTATTTTATTTTATTTTATTTTATTTGGTTCCTAGTCCTTAAGTTTTTTTTTCTCTTTTTTTGTTTGTTTAAACTAAGAAGAAGAAAAGAAAGAAAGGTTTAAAGTGGCTTTAGCCAAAATTGATAGAATCACTATTTTTCACTGCAAAAAAAAAAAAAAAAAAAGTTGCTGATTTTTTTTTTATTTTTTTTATTTAAGTTGAAACTATTTAACTGGACAAGTCATTTTAACTTACAGTTTCCCAATGACCTCTTCTCTAGTCTGAAAACCAATATCTTCAAAAAAGGGGAAGATTGGAGGAACATCTGATCAAGTGTTGTTTATTATGAATTTCAGGACCAGTTAAAACAAATAAGCTAAAACAAAAACTACAGTTCACCTAAAGATGACTATTTGTATTGTTTAATAGGCCTCTTGAAGTAAATCAGATTTGAGAACTAAAACTCACACTTAAATATATATAGTACAGTAATAAACTAAATATATAATAAACTAAAAATCAATGTTTTATTTTATTTTACTTTTTATTTGATTTTATTCTAGTGATGTGTGATCCTTAATATTTCTATACTTTTGTTTTTATTTGTTTGTGCTATATTCATCAGATTTGATGTTTTTTTTATAGCTTATTACATGACCGATTTCATGTGTTTGTTTAATTGTACACAGTACATTTTTTTTCGTTCTCAATACTGCATAATGCATTGCATAACTTCTTCTTCTTCTTTTTTTTTTAATTTTAACATCGAAGTTTCTTCTTTCCAACAATACCGTTTTTTTTTTTTTTTTTTTTGCTTGTGGCTTACTGGGGTCAAGAACTGTTGTGTAAAGCTAGGTAGGTGTAAATCCCTACAAGTGATTGCTGGCTTAAACTTTCAAAGAATAAAGAAAGAAAAGTTTAAAGTGGATTTAGTAAATAATGACAGAATTATCAGGAATTACTCACTTAATAGTTTTTTTTTTTTAAGTTGAAAGTTGGAATCTGCAAAAAACTTCAACTTGCATTAATTAAACTGACTGAAAACATCAATTCAAATTTTTTTTTTACTTAAAAATAAATGATTATTAAAATAAAGTATACATTTTTACGAAAACCATACATACATATTTATTATAAAAAATATATTGACATGACTTTTTGATCATATATTTTTTACAGTACAGCACATTAACTTATGTCTTAAGTCATGACAATTTCTTCTTATTTTGTTAAGTTTTACAAGCTGTTTAACCTATCATATTTAAAATAGTATGCATGCAGTAATATGATTTAAGTTAAAATGACTCTAATTTTGTTGATTTGATTCAACTTAAACATTCAGGTCAACAATGTTTTTTTTTTAATTATTATTATTATTTTGTTGTTTTTTATTTTTATTCATTTATTTGTACAGGACATTGATTTTAATAATATTTTACTGGAGTATCTGGTCATAAAGCTGCTCACTGGTTTATAAATATTGGAAAAAACCCTGATATGACAGCCTATATTGATAGATACCACACTGTATGGATTGTCAAAGTGTTGTTTATTTTTATTATACTAAGTTATTTATGTTTCAACAACAGCATCAATTAGTGTGATTGATGTAGGATGAGATGACTAGAACATTTCCTTTCAATTCAACTAAAAGATTTAAGGCAGTTTATTTATTTATTACAGTGCATATACAATATATTACAGTATATACTGAATGATTTCAATGTGACACTTTCCATTAATTATTACACAAGACAAATAAAAGCCTTGAAACATGCCTGCAGAAAAGACAGTTCCCTGTAAGTTGAAGGGGTGAGATGTTGCATATTGTAAGAGCATACTGTATATGACATTTAAAAATAAAATCAGCTTTGTGTCGATAAATGTCAAGGCAGTTATTATGGAAATCGCTGTAATTGCAGTGAACATGCTAATCGTTTTAAAACTAAAGGCCTATCGCACTTACAGAAGTCATAAACAGTTCTTTAAACAAGGTGATTTAAAAATTAATATTGGTCTTTGTCCAGTCGTATGAAGTAACCAACACTGAGTTTAATAACACTTTAAAGCTGCAAAGAAAGTTTGATCTCAAATCAGTTGTGCATCGCTGATTTAAACGCTCTTTAGCTCTGCAACATTGCTCTAATGTCTCCATGCGATTTCAGAAATTTGCCGGTCCAAATATAGACCCCCAAAATGGTTTTCATATCGTCCCATCAGCTTCGTCATTATTCACTGTAATCATTCGATTATTTTTATAATGCGATCCCTCACCCAATGGGAGCCCGCGATTTCCCTCCTCATTTTTATTTTTACCACCATCATCTGTCATTTCTGTCAGCCTCAAAGAAATATTATTGCATCCTTCTTTAACTATCATCAATTCTTGTGTTCATAGGAAGCATACCATTCCTACAAGGTGTTGTGGTTAAAAAAAAGTGCCAATATCTTCTGCTGCGAAGCATGTATTTTTAGCTCGCAGAAAGCACATTTGTTTATAGACACATTCAATAGTTTTAACTATACTTTTTCACCAGGAGAGTGTTTCATAATGTCTTGAGGTTCAGGCTTCAACTTGATATGTGTAACTATATATATAGATGTCAATCAGCAGGGAACAGCATAAAGCTAAGAGACACGTTAACGTTTGTAACACATTTCAAAGACTCTAATTGCTATTTAAATACATAAATTGTATACATGTGTTTAAATGCGCGTCTGTATTTTATATAGCCACCTCTTCACTATTAATTATTATCATTACGGTAAAATGCTTTCCATAAGAAAACAGCTTACACTGGGATAAGTTGAAAGAACCTATGAATATGTATTATTATTTATGAATCTGACAGTATAGATAAAACGCTGGGTGATCTTGGTCACACAGGTCTTTATCACATTTGGCAAGTCTTTGCACTGAAGCCTTTCTTTAAAGATTTCCATCCATGGCATTTTGACATCAGACTTTATATAGTGCTCAGAATATGTGAGTACACCCCTCACAAATCTATCTTTTAAATTCATGTTTTTAATAGGGATGCTATACAATATTATATGTGCATATATTATTGTGTATATACATTAGATTAGTCAGTACTGAAGCTAAATCTGGAGCTTTTTAAACAGAATATAAGTCTATCATAACATAATTATGGTAATTGTTTAAAAAGTGATACATCCAAATTTATGTTATAGAAAAATATTAAATACAACTTAAAAAAAAGGGAAAATTAGGAGAAGAAAAAAACATAGAAACATTTTTTTTTTTAGTTTTTTATAATATTATATTTTTCTTGAATTTAATTGTATTATCTTTCAATTTCTAGATATGTTTAGTGACATTTTTCCTATATTAAATTATATTATACTAAATTATATTATACTAAATTATATTATATTTTAATATATTATTTTATATTATATTATATTATATTATATTATATTATATTATATTATATTATATTATATTATATTATATTATATTATATTATATTATATTATGTTATATTTATTATATTATATTATATTATATTATATTATATTACATTATATTATATTATATTATATTATATTATATTATATTATATTATATTATATTATATCATATTATATTATATTATATTATATTAAATTATATTATATTATATTTATTATATTATATTATATTATATTATATTATATTATATTATATTATATTATATTATATTATGTTATATTTATTATATTATATTATATTATATTATATTATATTATGATATATTATATTATATCTATTATATTATATTATATTATATCATGTTATATTATATTATATTATGTTATATTTATTATATTATATTATATTATATTACACTACATTATATTATATTATATTATATTATGTTATGTTATATTATATTATATTATATTATGTTATATTTATTATATTATATTATATTATATTACATTATATTATATTATATTATATTATATTATATTATATTATATTATATTTATTATATTATATTATATTATATTATATTATATTATATTATATTATATTATATTATATTATATTATATTATATTATGTTATATTTATTATATTATATTATATTATATTATATTATATTATGATATATTATATTATATCTATTATATTATATTATATCATGTTATATTATATTATATTATGTTATATTTATTATATTATATTATATTATATTATATTACACTACATTATATTATATTATATTATATTATGTTATGTTATATTATATTATATTATGTTATATTTATTATATTATATTATATTATATTACATTATATTATATTATATTATATTATATTATATTATATTATATTATATTATATTATATTATATTATATTTATTATATTATATTATATTATATTATATTATATTATATTATGTTATATTTATTATATTATATTATATTATATTATATTATATTATATTATGTTATATTTATTATATTATATTATATTATATTATATTACATTATATTATATTATATTATATTATATTATGTTATATTTATTATATTATATTATATTACATTACATTATATTATATTATATTATATTATATTATTTTATATTATTTTATATTATATACTATATTGCTCAAAAACATACTGGATAAGTTGGTGGTTCATTCCGCAGTGGCGACCCCAGATTAATAAAGGGACTAAGCCGACAAGAAAATGAATTAATAAATTTATTATATTATATATGATATCATATTATATCAAATCATATCTTACTTTATTATATTTTAGGGACATTTATTATTATTATTATTATTATTATTATTATTATTATTATTATTATTATTTGCTTTTTAACTTCTTAACTTCTTAGCTACACATTTTTACATTTTTGTGCTTTAATTTAATTTTAAATGTATTTTTTAACTTATTTTGAATAATTTAATATGTCATAATTGAATTGAAAATTGTATTTAATTTAATTTTATTTCATTCTTTTACACATGTGCAGCATGACATCACTTTGTTAATATATATTTAAATATATGACCTCATGATTCTCATTTGCTCTGACATGCATTGTGAGTTGTAAGGTCTTACAACAGGTGTATGACTTTCCTAATCAAGTCCAATCAGTATAATCAAACACAGCTGGACTCAAATGAAGCTGTTAGAACCAGAGTTGAGGAGTCGTGGAAGAAAGTGAGGGCCGGGCTGGGGTGCTTGTGAGGAGAAGGGATTGATATTCCAGCCAGTCCTAACGTAACCTAAAATAGCGGACTCCTATAGAAGAATTATCAACCTAATGTCACACATGACGTCACATGGGTCCCCGGTTGCCAAAAAAAAAGACCGGCTGCAACAGCAAACACGTCGTGTTGTGCAGTAGGATGCCAAAACTTTTACCATACACCACAATGCTTTAACGCCAACTACATCTTTGGCTAAAAGGGAGCTGAATGAAGTGACGACCTAATTAGAAATGCTGGACTCTGCAGTTCTCATGTTATATCAGGTAAGTTCACGCTATTCTGAATCATACACATTACTCATTTTTGATTACAGCAATGAATATTTTTTAGCAAAAACAGTTCAATTTAACAGTTAATTAAACTGCTGACACGAAATGCTAAGAATGAAACGTGAAAGTGTAAGTTATTAAGGAAAGTTGGTTTTATATTCACACATTTATTCAGTGACAACTTGCGAAACACTTCCTATATTGTTTACCACGGCACTTTGAATATTCGGTCTGAAATAACCTGCAAGTGTGACTTGAATGCAACTTTAACATTGTTTTTTTTGACTGTGAACAATGTTGTACTTTAAATGTCATTGGCTGCTAATATAATTTTGCTATTTAGAGTTTGCAAATAATACTTCTATGAAATTATATTATTAAGGAGAAAGTCAAAATGGGTGAATAAAAAAAAAAAAAAAAACTTCACTTCTATGTGTATGTTCACATACCCTGCCATGCTGGTGCAGTTCGCTGTCAGAATGCAGTAGTTTAGTTTGTTGATGATTAATTACCCAGGTCTTGAACAGTTCTGTCTTTCTTTTTCTTCTTGTCTTTGGCTAGGCAGAACCTCAGTTTTTAGCACTACATAGTGTTGAATCTGGTAATCATGGAACACTGTGTTTCACATGACCACACAGAACAACATTGTTGGCATCCACAGACTTTTAGGCCTTTAACTTCTCTCTTGTAAAATCACTTGGAGCTTCAATGAGATTGTATATTTCGGGCTGGATGCTTGGTCATTTTGTCTTATCCAATATTCATTGGGAGGGTGCTATCGCAAAATAGACCTGTCAAATGAATGCTGCTCACTTTAGCGTCAGTTTTGCTGAATCACTGTGCTTATCACTGGGTGACAAGCTGTTATAATACACTGAAAGCATTATGTAAATAATATATATATATATATATATATATATATATATATATATATATATATATATATATATATATATATATATATATATATATATATATATATAAATATATATATATAAATATATATATATATATAAATATATATATATAAATATATATATATATATATATAAATAAATATATATATATATATATATATATATATATATATATATATATATATATATATATATATATATATATATATATATATATATATATATATATATATAWATATATATATATATATATATATATATATATATAWAWATATATATATATATATATATATATATATATATATAWATATATATATATATATATATATATATATATATATATATATATATATATATATATATATATATATATATATATATATATATATATATATATATATATATATATATATATATATATAAATATATATATATATATAAATATATATATATATATATATATATATATATATATATATATATATATATATATATATATATATATATATATATATATATAAATATATATATATATATATATATATATATATATATATATATATAWATATATATATATATATATATATATATATATATATATATATATATATATATATATATATAAAATATATATATATATATATATATATATAAATATATATATATATATATATATATATATAAATATATATATATATATATATATATATATATATATATATATATATATATAAATATATATATATATATAAATATATATATATATATATATATATATATATATATATATAAATATATATATATATATATATATATATATATATATATATATATATATATATATATATATATATATATATATAATATGTAATCATTATATCTTATTTCTAAGACAACAACAAACTCTGTAACGCATCAGATGTCATTCCTTCGCTGTAAATGCTAGCACTCCCATTTTTTTTCTTCTGCCACCTCCCTGAGTGCGCATCCTGAATGATTACAAACATGGGCTGCGTCCGAAACCACCTACTACTCAGTAGGTACTGCATTTGAATTTAAATGTACTACTCGGAGGTTAGAAAAGAATGTTCTATACAGTATGAATGTGAGCTGTATGAATGGAATTCGGACCTACTACATCTGCCATTTTGTCATGGTCACTTGACCTACCTGTGTCACTTGTGTCCCATTGCATCGCTTCACTCCCATTCATGAATTCTCTCGCGGGTCATCATGGGATAGCGCAGCAAGCATGGGATGCACACTCCAGAATCTCGCCGGAGTAGTACAGTAAGTCATCCGCGTATTTCTCGCATACTGATTTTCATATTCTATGAATTCGGACACACTACTCGGCTCGCATACTGATTTAAGCATACTGTATAGTATGGAAGTATGCGGTTTCGGATGCAGCCATTGTAATTCGTCTATAGAACTTTACTGCGTAGAAGAGGAGAAACCACTGAACAAGCTCACATGCGCCCTCTTCATCGCAGCAGAGCTACGGCCTGCCTCACCTAATGTCTTTTCAGTGTAGCTTTGTTTCAGATCCTAACACTTAATAAGTGATAGGCATACGTGAAATACTTTACCTACCATAATCAAAGTGAGGACGTATAATAAAAAAATATCTACAATGTATAAACACATTTAATAAAGCTTTACGTTGGTAGCATTCACTGAGTGGTCAAAAGGCTCAACCCAGTGTGCAGAGGATTGCGTAATCTAGCGTGAGGCACAGCTCAATGCTGCCTCACCTCGCTTCCTACGCTGTAATTGAACAGGAAATACTCAAAATACAGTGATTTTGAATTTAGAAAGGATTGAAATCATTTGAATCATACAGAAATTGCATTTATAGCACAGATTAATGGATAAATATTTGTTTTATCACTAGTATACATCGGCAGGTGACCTCCCCTGACCTCACGCCCCTGCAAATGGGGTGCTGTGAGTGCATTAATGAGGTAAAAAGATTTACTTAAACAATTTTAGCAAATGGCTGCAATATAACAGAGTGAAAAAGTATGTATATTTTTATTATTATTATATTTTTACACATATTTACACAGCTTTAGTTTCATACAGTACTTATTTACTTCACATTTTTAACCTCACTTCAACCTAGTTCACCCATCCTCAGGTAGAGTCAAGTCTGTAGGCGTAAAACACTCATCTTTTTCTTCTTTTAACCATTCACTCAGAATCCCCTGTAGGAAGGCTGATAAACATCTCACTGCCATTCGTGGGACGCTTTCTGCCATTGTTATTGATGTCCGGCTCAGTTCATCCCTCACAGGAAAAGCAGCTTTTTTTCCTCCATGTATTTAGTTCCTCCAAACTCACTCCTTCTTTTCATGCTTTGCTCAATCTCAAGTGCATTAAGACCGAAATCCATCCCATTGTTCATCGCGGTCGCAAAAAAAGCAGGATTACTGTGGAATTACAAGGTGGTAAACTGCGTGGGTATCTTAAGAGTCTGGTAGCTTAAAATAAATGACAGTGGATGAGACATCAGAGGAGAATAAATGTTTGAGGGATGATTTCTGGTTGCGGGTTTTTGAGCATTTAAAAAGCTCAAGAATTGTTTTCATGTCAAAGAATTGCCCTGGAGGAGGCGCTGCTCCACATATGAATGGGCTTTAGCGCCTCTGGAGATGGAGAAGTCTTTTGAGACCCCAAATATCCACTTTAAATGGCTGATAATCTATTATAAAAGAAAGTGTCAGGAATGCAATTTGGCTCAGAGAAGCTTCGTGGGGCATCGCTACTGTTTTGTGGCCAAATCCACTTGGTTCTCGCATTTTTTTTATTCTACCTCTTAATATTGCATTGATAGCACATCCTAATATTTCCATGTGTCTGTCAATCGGTTTAATAAGGAATTAGCTGTACTGTATTTGCATTTTGTGTTTAGGATATTCCATAGCTTGTCCCTGTTTTGTTTTTTATAAAATTGGCTCATGTTTGTGATTTAAATGCTCATTGAAAAGAAAGTGGTTAGAAAGTAATTAAGGGATCACTTTCACTGATTAATGATTTATAGTTTAATAGAATTTCCGAGGTCACGACAGCGGAATGAACCACCAGCTGTTCCAGCTTATGTTTTTAAGCAGTAGATGCCCTACCAGCTGCAACCCAGTGCTGGAAAACACCCATACGCACTCATACACTTATGGTCAATTTAGCTTATTCAGTTCACCTATAACGCATGTCTGTGGACTTTGAAGGAAACCAGAGCACCCAGGGGAACTGTAAAAGTTATGGACGTAGTATCCATGATGTCATCCAGATTTCTAAAGAGTGCAAATGAAGCTACAAGTAGATGTGGACAACCATCACCATTTTGTTCATCGCACAGACCGGAGGTTACCAAGAAGGGGCAAAGAGGCGGAACATCAGTGGAGCTACAGACGCCTGCAAGCATTTTGTTTAGATGGGCTTTTCTTTGGGAACAAACACGTAATTAATACTCCATTACCTGAGATTTTTTTGTGTTCTGATCACATGTGCATGTGCTTTATTTATTTATTAATATAAAAAAGTATTAGTCCTGTTGTAAAATGTGTATACTTTTTAAAAAATCGATATTTTTAATGGTTTAATGCAACAAGGACATTTTATATAGTATTTCCTATAGTAGTTTTAAAAGTAATAATAAATATATTTTTAAATTTAATAATAATAATAACAATAATAATAATAATAATAATAATAATAGTGATAATAATAATAAATTATTATTATTATTATTATATTTTTATATTATATTATTTATTTATGTATAAAGCAAAGTTATTAGTCCTGCTGTAAAATAAGATACTTTAATATATATATATATATATATATATATATATATATATATATATATATATATATATATATATATATATATATATATATATACATATACATATATATATATATATATATATATATATATATATATATATATATATATATATATATATATATATATATATATATATATATATAATTTATTTTTTTAATGTTTAATCCAGCAAGGGCATTTTTGCACAATATTTCCTATATTAGTTTTTAGTTTGTGCTTGGAAAAAAAGCAGTAATAAATAAATAAATAAATAAATAAATAATTATAAAATATAATAATAATAATAATAATAATAATAATAATAATAATAATAATAATAATAATAGTAGTAGTAGTAGTAGTAGTAGTAGTAGTAGTAGTAGTAATATTATTATTATTATTATTAGTATTAGTATTAGTAGTATTAGTAGTGTTTTTAGTCCTGCTGTGAATAATATAATAATAAATAATTTAATAATAAATATAAATGGTCACACTGTTTTGATGGTCTGTTTGTTGAATTTAAGTTACATTGCATCTAGATGTCAACTAATTCGATTAGATTTTAAGTAGATTGTTAGGTTTGGGTTGGGCTTAGGTTTAGGGTAAGTTGACATTTACTTGCAAAGTTTCTTATAGTCAGTTACATGTCTGTTTAATGTCTGTATCAACAGATATTAAGCAGACAGTGTACTAATATTCAAAGGGATCATCAAAATAAAGTGTTACCATATAATTGTAAATAATAATAATAAGAACAAAAATAATAAGTTAGTTAGTTTGTTAGTTAGTTAGTTAGTTAGTTAGTTAGTTAGATATAACAAACCACTTTTGTTTTGTGATTCACCTAATTACTCAAACTTGCCTAGTTGCCTAAATTGCCTACATCTCTAAGTTGCATTTAAAGCTGAATAATAATATTTTTCAAAATAACTAATAAAATATGCACTGTCATAATGAAAAATACTAAATAAATTAGCTATTAAAACTAGGTGTAAAAATGTGTTGGAAAAAAAAAAAACTTTCTGTATAACAGCACTAGGAATTTATTATTTTTTTATTATTATTAAAGTTTCACAAGAGGTCTAATAAATTTACCTGTCACTGTATATAAAATCACTTTTGTCAATTTATTTCAATCCGATCATTAAAGGGGACTTAATGTAATTAAATGCCGAGATATTCATAGACTCTAAAGCTAATGCTAATTTAAATGCATAAATTGTATGCATGTGTTTAAATGCACGTCTGTATTTTATATAACCACCTCGTTACTAATGATTATTATCATTACGGTAAAATGCTTCCCATAAGAAAACAGCTTACACTGGGATAAGTTGAAAGAACCTATGAATATGTATTATTATTTATGAATCTGACAGTATAGATAAAACGCTGGGTGATCTTGGTCACACAGGTCTTTATCACATTTGGCAAGTCTTTGCACCGAAGCTCTTCTTTTAGATTTCCATCCATGGCATTTTGACATCAGATAGTAGTAAACATGGATCATTAGCATGCCGCTAATTAGCTTGCTGCCATGGCTCTGTAATTAGTACACAAGCAGTGCCTCTCAGATCTCTGGAGTTACATCAAAAGGAAATCTCTCTCAATTAGAAGCTCAGCTCATGTGTAATTTCTCCTTTGTTTACCTTTGCTGTTGCTTTTCAAGCCTTTTTATCTTCACCCAAAGGTTCAGACGGAGCTGGCGGCTAGTACCGGGGCTAATTGTTACTTTATCATCACCTTTGATGGTAGAGTGTCATGAAAGCTGTCAACCCATTAGTGTTTCCTTGTCTGTTGTTTAAAAAAACGCACACGTACAATGTCAGAGGGGCTTCAATTTAGATGCGCTACTGTATCGACTACGATTACGTAACATGCTATTTTGATCTCTGCGCTAGTGTACTGTTTTTGAGCTTTTGACCTTAGGAAGTGGACAGAGAATTATTAGAGGGAGAAAGGGAGGCTGGAAATGAGGCCACATTCAAGCACATGCCAGGTCACAATTTGTTCTAAATGCTTGGGTACAAACGTCTCTTTAATAATAAATACCAAAACAAATTGCCCAGCCCATATTGCCCATTGTTTTTGACAGGCATTAATTGGGTTATTCTTATCTTGTCTGTCATTTGATTTCTAAAATCAATAGTAGGACTGGAGGGGAAATATTTTTATGTTTGATCAGGAATGTCTGTAAGGTATTGTTCCTGTCACAGCATATCTCCTTACGTTGGCAATGCAGTCCCTACGGTTATACTTGCCTTGCTCAGAGTGGGATTCAAACCGGGAAGCACTAACAAGGAAGCTAAAGACAGCAACCTTTGCAGTCTGTCACTAGTGCGTCTCCTTAGCCCAGGGAGATGGTGTTTATTTGCATAGCTTCTACAAGATGGCATCTGTTTCATTCACTATACAAATCCTCACTCGCATCTGTGTCAAGTGTAAGCTCTTTGAAACTGTTCACCCCTGCTTGATGCTGGATTCAAACTTGTGTTTCTGGTATGGGATATAAACACTCTTAGTAAATTTATTTATAAACTTAATTTGAGAGGATCACTTGCTTATGATTGACACGGCTGGCCCCGAGTCAAGCTAATGTACGAATCACCAATCAGACGATTCCTAACCCAGTATAAATAACCAAGCATCTTATCTTTAGTCATCTTCGTCTTGAAGAATGCCCCCTTCCACCCCATCTCCTCCTCTTTTCTCTAAAGGGCTGCACGTGGGCTCAGTGGCTAGCACTGTGGCCTCACAGCAGAATGCCTGCGGCTCGGGTCTCCACCCAGCCGGACAGCATTTCCATGTGGAGTTCATGTTCTCCCCGTGCTTGCGTGGATTTCCTCCAGTTTCCTCCCACAGTCCAAAAAACATGAGACTTTGGATGCATTTACACCTGCCTTATTTAGTTTGATTGAATCGCATTAGAGTTTGTTTCCCCTTTTGGTACGGTTCATTTGGGCAGGTGAGAATGCAGCAATCGTACTCGAGTGCGCACCAAAAGCAGACCAAATAACCGTACTGAGACCTGCCTAAAGAAGTGGTCTCAGTACGCTTTCAAACGAACCCTGGAGCGGTTCGTTTGTGGTGAGAATATGATCCATTCTAAAACAGGTCCAACCGCAAAAAGTACTGCGCGTTTTGGAATAATTCAGCTGCCGTAGGCCGATGCCCTGTGCATTATGGGTTATTGAGGAAAAATATTTGTTGACAGCGCTTTACCAACAGAGAGAGAGAGAGAGAGAGAGAGAGAGAGAGAGAGAGAGAGAGAGGGGAAAACATTACCTGATGGATCGTTGGTAATATTTCCGCAAGATGACCATGTCGCAGTTTAGCTAAATTAATTCACGCCTCCTCCTGAAGTGACGAGCGATGCATTAAACACTGTTTTCCAGCCGCGGCCGTGCTTCATTTTCGTAATGTATAGTTTGTCTAAAGCAGGGATACAATAAGCCAGCGCAGTCGTCCCTCCAGAGTAAAAGGTTTTGTTTACCTGCGGGAGTTCACTGGCATTTTCCCGCACGTGAATTCTGACCAATCAATAAGCAGTTTAGGAAATATGTTCAACAACATCTGGCCAATGAGAGATGTGGATTTTGTCAGATGACTGCATTTTGGTTCGTTTCAACTGGTTCGGACCAAAGCCAGCAGTGTGGTGTGAAAAAAACCCAAAGACGGCAGAAGATGCAACAGTGTATCATTTATTACCCTTGGTCCGGACCAAATGAAGCAAACTACAGATGTGAAAGCACCCTTAAGTAAATTGACTAAACCAAATCAGCACCATATTCAATTCCACTAGCAACACTGAATCTACCTGAGCTCAAACTTCCTTCTCGCCCTGCAACGGGAGGGAGCCCCATGCTCGAGGATCCCATGAACTCAAGTCTCTCTCCCAGGACAGCATGCCAAACTAGCTTAATACCAATCATCAGCTAAGTGTGAACTCTTGAACTAGGCTATTTAAGACCAAAGTCCTCCGCATCAATTTGGTTATTCTCAATATAAGAAAGACTGTCTGTCTTGGAGGGGATTGCCTGGGGTTAGAGTCTAATGAAGGTCTTATTCTTCAAACCGTGGTATGGATAGGGTTTAATAATGTTTTAAGTTTTTAGTCAGGTTTTAAATTTGACAATCAGATTGGAGCGGTGGTTAACTCTCACTTCCATCTGGGATACGACAGCAGTGTAGGCCCTCTGGTTATACACAGCCATTCCCCTTTTATGTAGGATGCTGGGACACTAACAATTGCACTAAAGACCACAGCACACTTTGGTGTCAATTTAGATCACTACCCAACTACTATCGTGAACGTGACCATCTGGTTACTAAAGTAGCAACTTGTATTGGTGGCCTACTGTAACTCCACTTGCTATAGCCCTGCATTTATTGCTGCGGCTCCTTTTGAACCTAGAAGAGTGCTGTTCACTCTCACAGCTTATATTACTTTAGATGATCTCAACCTCACTCCCAATCAGGCCATGGCACCAGTGTTACTCTGGTTCTTCTCACCCATTTCCAGTGGGATTTAGACATATTTGAACTTGCATAACCAGGCACACTACCAAGGATACAGTAGCCTCTAGCATCTCTCTCTGGAGTCCATCTTGAGGCCAGGAGAGGGAAGCTTAATCACACACCTCCTTCTAGCTGTCCTCCATCATATTCATCTCTCTAAACCTGACTCCCATCTGGGTCATGGTAGTCATGTAACCCCTTTGGTTCTACTCTCCCCTTGCTCTCTTTACACTGAATCTGAACCAATGTTTCCAGCATGGCATGATAGCACATTAACAGGGGCACTAAAGACCACAGCAACCTTTATCATCATTCAGATCGCTACCCCACTGAACTCACTTCTCTTTTTAATGCTTTGCTCAGTCTGCAGTGCATTTAGACCAAAATCTATCCCGTTGTTCATACTGGTCACAAAAAGGAGGGATTACTGTGGGATTACAAAGAGGTAAACTGCGTGGGTGTCTTAAGAGTTTGGCAGCTTAAAATAAATGACAATGGATGAGACATCATAAATGACAGTGGATGAGTGTCATTAGGCCATCCTACTGTGAACATGATTATCTAGGTACTACAAGAACTACACAGCTACTTGCTGACCTCCATTACATTCACCCGCCTAAACCTGACTCACGTCTGGGTCATGACAACCTGTCTAGTTCTACTCCGACTTGTCCACTATAATATGAAATATCTGAAGCAGTTTATTCAGCCAAGGAAACATAATTATTTTACATTTTGGGCCCTATCATACACCCGGCGCAATGTGGTGCAAGGTGCGACTCAATAGTTTTTTGCTAGTTTCAGCTTGGCGCAAGAGTCGTTTTGAGGTGTTGCGCCATGCTGTTTAAATAGCAAATGCATTTGCGCTCATGTGTGCGCCCATGGGCGTTCTGGTCTAAAAAGGAAGGCAATCTGAGGCGCATCGCTGGCGCGTTGCTATTTTGAGAAACTATAATAGATTTTTCATTAGACCAAAACATACCCGGTCTAAAGTCCAGCGCAGAGTACGCCTCACTTACAAACTGCTTAATACACACAAGATATAGAGCAATACGCAAATACCTTTACATATGATAAAAATTAAAATATTAAGGATATATATATATAAGATGTAATAAGAATATATATATATGTGATATAAATATAAAAGATTAAAATATTACAAAACATTCTTTTCTAGCCTACATAAATATGAAAAACCACTGCTTTTATGCCTTCTTCATCTTGGGAGGTTTTTTCAGTTCATTCATAACAATTTGCGTTTGTATAATGTTATTATTATTAGCAGTATTATTTATTATATCCATATTTATATTTGTTTTTATTAAAAACAAGCTTAGATTTACCCACCTGTCAGGTTTTAGACCATATGGGGCACAGCATGTGTTTTAGGATATAACTCAGATTTTTTAGCACACTTCGTTATTATTGTTGTTTTATTAATTTGCTGGAAATTAAAACTGAATTTTAAAATACTTTTGAAACAAATCTTTGCGCTTAACAAACAAAATTTATTATTTATAGGCTAATTGATGTCTGTGCGTACACGGTTTCCCTATCCACAAGAGCGAAATGAAAGTAGATTATCTAGATTTATCTCTCATTCTCGTGCGGTAGATGCTCTGTTTAACTGTTTTCTTTCTAGTGAAAGGCTCAGTTTTTCCAATTCCACTTACTTTACGTCATGTAAATAGCAAATGCGCTTATGGCGCGACAGAACTAGCTCTTAAAGGGAATTGGAGATAAGACTCTGATTGGTTTATTCTCAAAACACACCTATAACTCATTAAGAAAATAAACTCAACCCTTTTAGACCATGCACCACGGCGCAAAGCGGATGTTTCCGTCCTTATATTAGCAAAAACGCATTCTGACACGCCCTGAAAGTGTTTGCGCCCTGCGTTTTGCGCATGGTGCGTCAAAACAGAGCTCTTTTCAGTTTAGTGGCTAATTTGTATTAGTTTATATGAGATCAGTCATATGAAAATGTAAAATTTTTAAAAGGAGGCATGGCCCCATTCCTAAACCCAACCAGCATTGGGAATAAGAAAATTATACGAACTTGTACCAATGACATTGTAAGAATCCATATGACTTCAGGTTGGCTCACACTGTGATTTTATTTATTTATTTTTTTTAATTTTAATTTTAATTGTTATTATTTTTTTTAATCTTGAATGATTATAGCATGTCAGACTGCAAGAACATAGCTCCCATGTCACGCTGTAAGATCTCAGCTGTCATAAAGTCAGTCTGAATGACAATGAAGACGCACCAAACATGAAAGAAAACACCCCCGGAGTTTGATGTCATCCACCTGTGACACTTTCACTCTTCCGCATTCTGAAATGATTCCTCACAGCAAACGTAAACAATCTGTTGCTGCAATTTTGCTCACAGCGTATCTCAATAATAAAACCAGGAAGAAAAAAAATGTTTTGACATTTCTCTGTGGTCATTTAAATTGTCGAATGGATTGCGTCATCAAATTTGGAGCTCCTATTAGTTCTTGAATTGACGCTTATCACAGCTGTTGTCACACTGCAGAAAAGTGTCTGAAATTTTGACTCTACCAGAACTTCATTCATTAATTTTCTTTTGGGCTTAGTCCCTTTATTAATTCTGGGTTGCCACAGCAGAATGAACCACCAATTTATCTAGCATGTTTTTATGCATCGGATGCCCTTCCAGCCACAACCCATCTCTGGGAAACATCCACACACAGTCACTCATACAATATGGACAATTTTATGTCTTTGGACTGTGGGGGAAACTGGAGCACCCAGAGGAACCCACGCAAATGCAGGGAAAACATGCAAACTCCACACAGAAACGCCAACTGACCCAGCCAAGGCTCGAACAAGCGACCCAGCAACCTCCTTGCTGTGAGGCGACAACGCTACCTACTTCGTCTCTGCCAGAACTTCATTTGAGGGAAAATCTGATCACAACGGGCACTAAGTGGCTGTCTGTGAACATGTCAAACTAAGGATCAAAGACCGCAGATTTTAGCCTAAGATTTCAGGAATCTTTTAGGATTTACCAAATAGGATTTACCAAATTTGTCTCAGATGACAAAATCGTGGCTGAAATCTCACAGTGTGAGCAGGGCTTTTGCCACTAAAACAAAAAGCTACATATTGCCATGAGATAGGGTTTGTTTATACAAGACCAAGAGTAAAGTTTGGGTTGTGTTTTTTTTTTTTTTTTTTTTTTTTTTGCTTTTGTTTTTTATTTATTTGCCCCCTCATAGTAACAATGACAGCCTCTGCTGTTGTCGTGAGACCTGCCACTGCACATCATCAAATACACAGCATGGATGGATCATCTATGACGGCAGGCCGCAGGAAGGTAAACACCTGCTGGCCATTCTAACGTAACTGTGAAGCATTTCTCTTGGGTCAACACTCTGTCTGAGTCAAAGTGACCAAATAATGACCTCTCAGTACCGTGACATCTTGCACATCTCTCTGGTGTTTTCTATACCTGGTTCAGCAGCAGATTTGTAAGTGGCTTTTGGAATTTTCTGACAGTCAGAGATCTCAAGGTGCTCTTTTTTTTTTTTTTTTTTTTTTTTAGAGAGCAACTGGTGAGAGAACAAAATAAGTAGGCAGAGTTTGACGGCATCAAATTATTCACAACAGTTGACGTGGTTTTCTTTTGTTCTTGCCATGTTCCGAGTAAACGTTAAGTCCAATTTGAGATTATTTACATTTTCAGTGCTTTATACATTCTGTCTGTCATGATTGTGGAAGTTAAATGATTTACAAAATGAGTTTATTCCAAAAATATGACAAGATAGTACGATATCATTCAACTATGTTCATTAGACAAAGTCATAATACCAATACAATCCATCTATCCATCCATAAACCTAACCAACCAACTTACAAACATTATATATTAACATTAATGTTGATTTTTAAAGATTAAAAGTTCATATACAGGAAACATTAACTTTAGAATTCAAGAAAATTTATAATAATAATAATATCAACCAATCAATAAATCAATCAGTTAATCATTAATATAACATAATCCCAAGTTTAAAATGTTTAATGTATTTATGAGGCTGAATTTGTCTGCAAGATACTTAGATTTTTAATAGATAGATAGACAGACAGACAGACAGACAGATATCCACAGCTATATTTCTTCAAGACTTTACCATGGATGGATGGATGGATGGATGGAGGAATAGATAAATATCCACAGCTGTATGTCTTCTAGACTTTACCATGGATGGAAGGATGGATGGATGAGTGGGTGGGTGAATGGGTGGGTGGATGGGTGGATGGATGGATGGATGGATGGATGGATGGATGGAAGGAAGGAAGGAAGGATAGATAGATATAGAGATGAAGAGGTAGGTACATATCCACAGCTGTGTCTCTTTAAGACATTACCATAAATGAATGGATAGATGAAAAGATAGATATCCACAGCTGTATCTCTCTGTATCTCTAGACTTTAACATGGATGAATAATGTGAGTATCCAGAGCTGTATCTCTTCTAGACTTTACCATGGATGGATGGATGGGTACCCACAGCTGTATCTATTTAAGACTTAACGATAGATAGATAGATAGATAGATAGATAGATAGATAGATAGATAGATAGATAGATAGATAGATAGATAGATAGATAGATAGATAGATAGATAACATTCTTCCAGTTGTTAGTTGAAGTAAATGATTGAATTTAGCATTCTTCCAGTTGTGAGGATAAGTAAACGATATACTTTAGCATTCTTCCAGTTTTTAGGTTCAGTAAACAATGGAATTTACCATTCTTTTTGTTGTCAGGTTAAGTAAATGATGGAATTTAGAATTCTTCCAGTAGTGAGGGTAAGAAAATGATGGAATTTTGCACTTTTCCAGTTGTCAGGTTAAGTAAATGATAACTGATCTGCAATGAAAAGCCATTTCTGAAAATAACTCTGGCACATTTAATAGAGATGCATTTTTTTGTTTAAAGCAGTTGGTATGCAACCACTATTTCAGTTTAAATCAGAGGAATAGCATGTTTTCTGGTGGCTCCGGTGAGTGAAAAATAGTGTGACACAATGACACAGGCAAAGTGACAACATCTGAAACACCTGATCCACAAATACGATTCAAACTGACAATCTTGTCTTTTTGGCTCCTGCTGAGCACAGTGCATTCCAGAACAGTAAATATGCAGAGAGTTTCCAAACCCTCGGCACAGACACTTAATCAAGCGCGCTCTATATTCGAAGGTGTCGTATGGTTTACAAGAATTATCTTTTAATCCATATGTGTTTAAGACCCCAAGATTGGTTAATAGCTGGAGACTATACACAAACAAATCTCAGACAGCTGTGGAGGGAAGTCGAGGGACATTTAGATGTGAAGATTACAAAAGCCCAGCGGCCAAATGATGCTATCTTTGCAAACAATGCCCATATGGAGGAGCAGATAACCCAGAGAGGGTAAGAAATCTCAATTCAATGAAGGACAAAGCCATTTCTTTACTTCACAATGGAATTTATATAAGATGTTTTAGGTTACAGATGTCTGCTGGGTATCATGTTTATGTACTTTGTGTAATATATTTGAAAATGCTTTCTGGGAGACCATAATCTCATGAAAATAGCTGTTATTATTGCATGTTTTGTGTAATAGCTGCTAATATCAGCTTGCATCAGTGAGTTGTATACGTATGATTTGTTGCACAACAAAATAAGGTTTAGCATAGAGGTGTGAACCTATACTGGTCTCACGGTTCGGTTCGGTTACGATTATCATGCCTTCGATTCGGTTCATTTCTATATCTCGGTGCATCACAGTGCATTGACGATGCTTTCTATAAACAGTGTTATATTTCAGGGGGGAGGCTATAACAAGCTGTCTGTATAGACACACAGTACCACACTGTCTCTCATTCAAACACATACCTAAACATAGACAGCACCAAAAAAACAAACACACACACACACACACACACACACACACACACACACACACACACACACACACACACACACACACTTAAGCCCTCGCAACAGGGAGAGCTCGCGCTGAGCGGAGCAGAAAAACGGATAAAAAAACGAAAAAAAGAAGCACTTTTCTGACGGTCCCTTACTGAGTGCTCCTCTCAGCGCGAGCTCTCCCGGCTAAACACATATTGCGAGGGCTTAAACGGAGCAGTGCTCACTATGTCGAGCGAAAAAAATAAAAAAAAAATAAAAAAAGAAAGACAGCTGTGAAACATAACCAGCTTTGTCTTTTTGTAGGAAACACACTTTAGATCTTTTTAGGGTAAGAGGTTTTTGAGTTATTGCCGTGTATAACTAATTGTGTGTCATGAATATCAAAAACAAAACCAACTGAACCACGCTCATTTCTGGCGCCCCCCTGGATATACAGCGCCCTTAGCATTTGCCTATGGTGCCTTTGCCACGGGCCGGCCCCTCGTGCTCACCTCCCTCGCGACTGAGAGCATAGGACGTCAGTACATAATAACCGGTTATGATTATTACTAAAACGATACTGAATTGTCCGCGTCTGCATCACGATGCACCGAAGAAACAATTAATTTTGACACCCTTGGTTTAGCATTTTAAATATCAGTTACAGTTATAACTTGCTCATTTTGTATAATCCCAAATCAGAAAAAGTTGGCACAGTATATGGAAAACGCAAATAAAAAAAAGGTATTCATTTCCAAATTTATGTTGACATAATAGGAATACAAACAATTTCATCTTTTGTCTGGTCAATTCGTTTCATTTTTAAATATACATCCTTTCCTGTCATTCAGAACTGAAACACTTTCTAAAAAAGTTGAGACAGGAGCAACTTAAGCCTATTAATCAGGGAAACTGGTTAAATGATGAATTTGAAACAGGTGATGTCAACAGGTGATTGTAATTATGATTTGGTACAAAGCAGCATCCAAGAAAGGTCTAGTCCTTTAGGAGCAAAGATGGGACCGCCAATTCGTCAAACATTACATAGGAAAATTTCTCAAAGAAAGAAAGGAAGACATTTGGATATTTCACCGTCAACAGTGCATAACATATGTTTAAACATTAAAACATTAAACATAAAAAAAAAAATCAAGGAATCTGGACTAATTTCAGTGCATAAAGGACAAGGGCGCAAGGCCGAGCTGAACAACTGTAATCTCTGATCCTTTAGGCGGCACTGAATCAAAAATCTTCATACATGTATAAGCGATATTACGACATAGACTCAGGACTACTTCGGCAAACCTTCGTCAAGAACCACATTACGTTGTTACATCCACAAATGCCAGTTAAAACTGTATTGTGCCAAAAGGAAGCCCTATGTTAATGTCCAGAAGAGGCATTGACTTCTCTGGGATCAGAGGCACCTGGAATGGACCATCACACAGTAGAAATGTGTACTGTGGTCAGATGAATCAGTATTTCAGGGTTTTTTTTCACAAGAAAAAGGATCATCCAGACCAGGGGTTTTCAAACTGGGGTCCGCGGCCCCCTGGGGGGCCGCCAGATGGCGCTAGGGGGGCCGCAAAGAAATTTTAGATCAATGAGCCCACATGGATGAATTTTGTGTCCCGCATCATTCTGAAGGTTAATATATTTTTATTATAATTTGAGCTCAAAAGTACTGCAAAAATGAATTTTTATACTTATGTAATTTAAATGCAGTTGACACTTTCGTGACACAGGAAAAGAAGCGCAGCGGCCCGCCTCCGTGGACGGGGACTTTTATTGAATAAGCGCTTCTGGCCAGGCGCTTTCTGACTGTGATTTTTGGCGCTTGTCTGCTGCACCTGACGGCGTTTACCTTTCACTTACGCTTACCTCTTTTACGCTATTCAACTAAATGAATGCTCAGGTTTGTCTGACTATATTTCAGTTAAAATATATGATCAATAAGAACATTATCGGTGGCTGAAAGCACTACCCTGTTTATGGCTTGCGTTCCTAAGTAACCGATCAGCTGGGTGCTGCGGAGCGCGCGCCTCTCTGCGCAGGCTTCACTCATAGGAAACAAATAGCATTTTAAAGACAGGGCACAACATTGCACCTCGTCCACAGCGCGACAGGCTTTACACTTTGCATTGTACAAATATCAGACTTTGCAGCATGGCAAACAAACATATTAAAATTGTAAAGCAAAAAGTGCTGCAATAACAATGAATGGAGCTGTCATCACATCAGCGAGTTCTCAGAGTTTCACTCCTGTTACACTAATGACAGCTGGATGAGCTCTGCAGTGGACGTCTTACACACATTGGTTCATAACTGGATGATTAAAAAAACTAAATTGTATACACACTGAGTAAAACCACTATAGCCTATAAAAATTATAATGTATCTGTTTGTGTTATGTTATAGGGCTAATAATTATTAAATATTAAAATGTATTAGTGCTCTGTATTTAATGGAGTTCAACATACCTGATCAAATTTTAATACTCTGAATATAAATGCATTTTTGTTCCACTTTTTCCCATATTTGTTTGTGTAACTAATTTAAATGTAATGTTCAGTATTATTATTAATAGAACAAACTGGTATGGACATTTTAAAGTCAGCAAAGCTTCTAAAATTATGCAAAGTAAAACTTGTGGCTCTTTGAACTTGAATACCCAATTTTAGATTGCATTTAGGAAATTATTTTTTATCAGTGTAAGTCAGGATTGTCGACCTGAGTAAATTATGATGTGCACAAAAAAAAGGAATAAAAATAAACAAAACCCACTAAACCACTACAGCCTCTATTGTAGTATTGCTAGTTACAACGGTACAGTTAACTGTTAACAGGCTGATGAATGACAAAACTCTTTAAAACTTTAAAGCTTTAAATCTTTAGATACATTTAGACTCTCAGCTGTAAGGGTAAATACAGAAGAGTCTAGCTATGCATAGGCTGAAAAAAAGCATAAAAATGGCATAAAAACTGTGTAAAGTGACGACTTGTACACAAAATATGGCTTGATGGAATAATCCAGTGCGAGCAGACCACAATGAACACTGCGCATCAAGATTTGATCAATAGATTGAAGCACTAAAACCATTTCAACTCAACTAACATCTTACAAAAATTAATCCAGATAATGAATAATATAAATTTATTGAATAATATATAATAATATAAATGTATTGAATAATACAATTAAAAAAAAAAATAAGTACAGTTGTTAATTTGAGGGGGTGTTATTTTTATTTTTGGGGGGTCCCCGAAAGAATTCGCCCTACACAAAGGGGCCCTCAGCTGAAAAAGTTTGAAAACCCCTGATCCAGACTGTTATTAGCAACAAGTCCAAAACCCAGGGTCTCTCATGGTATGGGGTTGCACTTCTGTGATGGCACCATTAATGCCGAAAAGTACATAGAGAATTTGTATCACAATATGCCGCCTTCTTATCCAGGGACAGCCATGAACATTTCAACAAGACCACTACCTGCACACATTACAGCAGTCCTGGCTGCGGAGGAAGAGGATACAGGTTTTTGACTGGCCTGTCTGCAGTCCTGACCTTGCTTTAACAGAGAATATATGGCGCATTTTGAAGCACAAAATGCAACAATGAAGACACCGTACTGTTGCCCAACTTAAGACCTGTTTGCAGGAAGAATAGGACAAAATTACACCTGAAAGACTTCATCTCTTAGTGTCTTCAGCCACTAAACATCTTTTAAGTGTTGTGTAAAGCAATGGCAACATTACAAAGTGGTAAATGCTTTACTGTTTCTACTTTTCTTTAAATGTGTTGCAAGAACTAAAATTGGAATATGTGTTTATTTTGAATTAAACAAACAAACAAACAAACAAACAAACAAACAAACAAACAAACAAACAAACAAACAAGCAAACAATAAAAATCATGAGGAACAAATTAAATACTCATTGTTTTATTGTTTACCTTGTATTTACAACGTAAATTAGGAAATCATTACTCTTTTTTTCTTTGCATCTTCCATACTGTCCGAACTTTTTTCTGATTTAGGGTTGTAATATTTGTTGAAATGCTCAGGTGAGATGCACTGTAAATATATCTGTTAATTACCAGTATCCGCTAATTTGTTACTCATAGATGTTTTTCATTTATTTATGCTTTCAGATTGAATTTTGGGGCCTTGATCTCTGCTTATTGATTGGCTTGTTTGTGTTTGCTGACTACCCAAAACCTTATTAAATCACATTGCATGTTTCTTTTATGAAACTCTTCTGGAAGGTCAAAGTCCAAATGATTTGATTATTTGAGAATTAAAAAAAAAAAAAAAAAACAGCATGTAAACAGCAAAACAGAAAACTAAAACAGCATTTAAGATGATGTGGATTGAGATGTATCAACGTGAGGTTATTTGTTGCAAATCAATGAGTTTATTCAAGAAATATGTTTCATTGAAAAAAATAAATTAAAATAAAATTATAAAGAAAAAACAATCAAACAAACAAAGTTGTCTGAATAAATGATGATAATTGTTTGAAGCTGTTTTTGTTAAATAAGTTGAACTGAAAGCTGTATATTGTTGCAGTGACTGTCATAGTGTGGCATTGTGAGTGCATGTGCAGAACTGTGTGCATGCCATTTAATGGGACTGACATGAATGAAGCCGTGTAGTCACGCTGTCAGAGAATGCGTTTCATAATGTCGTGTTGGCATGTGGTCTGAAAATGACAAGAAGGAAAATATTAAAGGTTATTAACTGCCTCCATATGCGACTCTCTGTTGACAGTGATGGAGGGAGGAGAGAAAGGGAAGATATCACATTCTCCATCAAATCCTTTCATCGAATTGGCCACCAACCTGGATAATGCTCTCAGGAAGTTTTTAATTAATGCATACCGTGCTGATCAGAGCTACATACTAACATTTTCCAAGGTGTTGGCATACTTAGTACATGGTAGTTTGATTTATGTTTATATATATATATATATATATATATATATATATATATATATATATATATATATATATATATATATATATATATCTATCAGCCTGATCTCACAAGAAAACGTAAGTATTTTACGTTTTGCCAGTTTAGTGGCTAGTTCAGTCGTACGAAATTGTTTGGTTTTAAAAAGGAAGCGTGTCACCAAACCCCACCCCTAAACCCAACCGTCATTGGGGGATGAGCAAGTCGTACTAAATTGTACGAATTAGATCGTACGAATTAATACGAATTAGCCACTAAATCAAAAAGTTACGAATTGCTGTGAGATTGTGTTGATTTATATTTATATATATATATATATATATATATATATATATATATATATATATATATATATATATATATATATATATATATATATGAATATTGTTTTAAAACTAATCAGTTTTATCTGGTTTTCCAGCCTGATGTCACAAGGAAACTTAACTATTTTACGTTTTGTCAGTTTAGTGGCTATTTTATATTCATACGAGTTCAATTTTTAAAAGAAGGCATGGCATCAAATCACGCATCATACTAAATTTAGCAAATTGTACTAAATTGAGCAAATCATACAAAATTGTAGGAACCAGATCATTCAAATTCATATAAATTAGCCATGAAATCAAAAGGTTACCAAGCTAGTGGGATATCGTTGTATTTTCCAGGTTTTCAGAATATTCACTTTAGTTTCTATGTGAAGTGACATTTAAGAGCTTTTATTCTTATTGTGAAATTCAATATTAATTATATAATTAAGATCTGTGCCTTTTTTAAAATTATACAATAGAATGCACTTTTAAAAGGGCAGCTTAAATATGAATCGATAGTTAATACTAGATATTTAATGTTCTTGTGGCATGCAAGAGTGCAAGCATTGTGTTTATTTTGCTCTGTAAGTAATATAAATGCATTAGGAAAATAAATGATCTGAGACTGAATTTACAAAAAACAATGTATACAGTTGAAGTCAGAATTATTAGCCACCCTGAATTCTTGGTCCCCTGTTTATTTTTTTCTCTAATTTTCTCAGATTTTATCAACTCAATTCTAGCCATAATAGTTTTAATAACTCATTTCTAATAACTGATTTATTTTATCTTTGTCATGATGACAGTAAATAATTTTTGACTAGATATTTTTCAAGACACTTCTATACAGCTTAAAGTGACATTTAAAGGCTTAACTAGGTTAATTAGGTTAACTAGGCAGGTTAGGGTAATTAGGCAAGTTATTTTATAACAGTGCTTTTGTTCTGTAGACTATTGAAAAAAAAATAATATAGGGGCTAATAATTTTGACCTTAAAATAGATAATAAAAAGCTTTAATTCTAGCCAAAATAAACCAAATAAGACTTTCTCTAGAAGAAAAAATATTATCAGACATACTGCGAACATTTCCTGAACATGTAAAACATCATTTGGAAAATAAAAAAAAAAAGAAAAACAAAATTCAAAGGGGGGCTAAAAATTCTGATTTCAACTGTAGGTGTGTAAATATTAACATCTGTTGTTTTATTTAAGAATATAATGTTTTATTTAACAAATTAAATGGTACCTTTAAGAACCTTTTTAACATGTTAGTATACTAGAGAAATAGAGTATAGTATCTGTACCATATTAGCCTGATTATTATAATTAGGTATAATAAAACAGAGCCATGTTTTGTTCAGTAAATCACAATTTTGTTTTATTTATTTTTTTACAAAGTAACTACTTTAGCTGTGGTGGCACGGTGGCTCAGTGGTTAGCACTGTTTCCTCACAGCAAGAAGGTCGCTGTTCCCAGCTAGGGCCAGTTGGCACTTCACAGTGTGGAGTTTGCATGTTCTCTCTGTGTTGGTATGAGTTTCATCCAGTTTCCCCCACAATTCTAAAACTCCAGGGGTCTCTGGGCGGTCTTAAAAAGTTTAAAAATGTCTTAAAATTTAAAAATCTAATATAAGGCCTTAAAGCCACTTAATTTACTGAAACATTGTGTTGTAGGTCTTAAAATCAGTTTAGACAGCTCTTCATTTCCTCTGTTTATGTAACGTTACCCAATTGGGCTGATCAATCACCAGTTATCCATCTCAGTAAAACTTTTCACAAAAGTATTTTATTCTATTTACCAATATGCTGTAATTATCTTCCTTAAAATAACAAGTTCTCTGTGTATTTTAGACAGACAGTTGATGTGGTTTATTTATTTATTTTATTTTCACACATTTTTGCTTGGCTAGACACATTTAAAATATCTGGTTAAGAGATAACTAAATTGAAATTATGTCAAAGAGGCAAGATAAAATCTTCATTGGCCCAACTATGCCATTCAAAAAAAACATCTTAGTGTTTATCCCTGTATAAGTCTGAAATTTGCTTCAAAAGGGTCTTAAAAAGGTCTTAAAAAGTATTACACTTGACTTGGTGAAACCTCCAAAAACACTGGGTCTAGGTAAATTGATTAATCTAAATTGGCCATA
>NC_133187.1:41857500-41957500 GCF_049306965.1 Danio rerio | reverse complement strand
ATTCCTGTCACAAAAATTAAAAAGTTATTTTTTTTTCCATTATAACCTCAAACAATAAATGTATAATATATAAAAATATAATTTATGAATTGCTTTATTGTTTAAAAGATTAGTAAGATTGAAGTAATTCATAAATAATTTACTCATAAGCATCATTCATTCATTCATTTTCTTTTGTTTTTTTTTTGCTTTATTCAGTAGGTGTTGGCACAGCAGAATGAATTACCATCTTGGTGTCTAATATGGCACAACCTCTTAAGATGTTATTAATATTAGACTGTGAAGGATTTGCTCAGTTTAAATGTAGCTAGGCTATATCAGGATTGGGATAAGCTATATTTTCATTATTTAAATTTATTATTATTATTATTATTATTATTATTATTATTATTGTTGTTGTTGTTGCTGTTATTATTATTATTATTATTATTATTATCATCACTATTATTATTATTATTATTATTATTATTATTATTTTATGATATCTATTCAATTCAATTCAATTCAGCTTTATTTGTATAGCGCTTTTACAATGTAGATTGTGTCAAAGCAGCTTCACATAAATGGTCATAGTAACTGGAACAGTGTGGTTCAGGTTTTAGTGTTTAAGTTCAGTTCAGTTCAGTTTAGCTCTGTTCAGTGTGATTTAATCATTACTGAGAGTTCAAACACTGAAGAGCAAATTCATCAATGCGTAGCTCTACCAATCCTGAACCATGCGAGGCAGTGGCGACAGCGGAGAGGGAAAAAAAACTTCACCTGATGGGAGTGAAGAAAAAAAACCTTGAGAGAACCAGACTCAGTTGGGCACGACCATTTTAATTTCTCCGCTGGCCAAAAGTCTTGTGCAGAACTTCATTCGCCGTGGTTTATGCTGGAAGATGGCCTCAATGAAGACTCGTCTGTCCCTGGAGCGTCGCTGGAATCAGACTCATGTTCTCCACTCCCCACGACCATCAGCGCAGCAGCAGCTCAGGATATGGCCTGGTCCCGGATATGGAATCCTTGGTATCATCACGTCGCTGGTCTTGGATCCAATCAGTGACTCCGCCTAATCTGAGGACCTCGGGATGAGTATCCCCAGGTGAAAATAGAGAATAAAGAGAATAATTAGCGTAGCTGCTGTTCATAGTGTATATAAGCAAGATGTAGAAGCCAGTGTGGAACCCGCTAGGTGATGCATTGAGTGTATGCTTTACTAAACAGATAGGTCTTTAATCTAGTTTTGAACTGGGAGAGTGTGTCTGAGCCTCGGACATTACCAGGAAGGCTATTCCAGAGTGTAGGAGCCATGAAAGAGAAGGCTCGACCTCCTTTACTTGATTTTGCTATTCTAGGTACTACCAGAAGCCCTGAATTTTGAGATCTTAAAGAGCGAGTTGGTTCGTAGCGAGACAGAAGGTTGGTTAGATAAACAGGAGCTAGATTATTTAGAGCTTTATAGGTGAGAAGTAATATTTTAAATTCAATACGAAATTTAACAGGCAGCCAGTGTAAGGAGGATAAAATTGGGGTTATATGATCATATTTTCTAGACCTGGTCAGAACTCTGGCTGCTGCATTTTGTACTAATTGAAGTTTGTTAATAGAGGATGCTGGGCAGCCAGCAAATAGAGCATTACAGTAATCCAGTCTCGAAGTCATAAAAGCATGGACTAGCTTTTCTGCATCTGAGATGGATAGCATATTTCGTAATTTAGCGATATTTCTCAGATGAAAGAAGGCAGTTTTTGTGACATGGGATATATGGTTTTTAAAAGTTAGATTGCTGTCTAATATGACTCCCAGATCTTTTATAGTAGAGCTAAAGCTAACTTTGTATCCCTCTAATTGTAAATTGAGTTGCAAGATCTGCTGTGTACAAGATTTAGGCCCAATAAGTAATAATTCTGTTTTGTCTGAGTTTAAGAGAAGAAAATTGTTGGTCATCCAGTCTTTGATGTCTTTGATACACTCAGTTAGTTTAGAAAGTTCAGACGTCTCGTCAGGTTTAGTGGAAATATATAATTGAGTATCATCTGCATAGCAGTGAAAGCTGATCCCATGTCTTCTAATAATGTCTCCCATAGGTAGCATGTAAATTGTAAACAGTAAAGGGCCTAAAACTGATCCTTGAGGCACCCCATACTTTACTGGGCAGATTTGTGAAGGCTGTCCATTAAGATTTACAAACTGGTAGCGGTCAGTTAAGTATGACTTAAACCATTGTAGAGCCTGTCCCTGGACACCTGTAGACTTTAAACGATTTATGAGGATATTGTGGTCAATGGTATCAAATGCCGCACTAAGATCGAGTAAAACTAATAGCGAGACGCACCCTCGGTCAGCAGCTAAGAGTAAATCGTTGGTTATTTTCACTAAGGCGGTTTCTGTACTGTGGTGAGCCCTGAAACCTGACTGAAACACTTCAAAAATATTGTTCGTCTGCAGATAAGAGCATAATTGAGTGGAAACAACTTTTTCTAGTATTTTAGACATAAATGGAAGATTTGAAATAGGCCTATAGTTAGCTAAGTTGTTGGTGTCTAGTTGCGGTTTCTTAATAATAGGCTTAATAACAGCTAGCTTGTAAGAGTTTGGAACATGGCCTATAGATAAAGAAGAGTTGATAATGTTAAGAAGAGGTTCTCCTATAGCAGGTAGCAGCTCTTTCAGTAATTTTGTTGGAATTGAGTCCAGCATACACGTAGCTGGTTTAGAGCTATTTATAATTTTTACTAACTCTTCATGATCTATGATTTTGAAGCAGTGTAGGTTATTATTATGATTTAATGAAATATTTACAGGATTTGGAGTATAAGCCGGTGCAGAAAGTTTGGCATCTCCTATTTTCTGTCTAAAGCCTTCTATTTTATTACTGAAAAAATTCATGAAATCATCACTACTAATTTGCGGTGGAGTAGTTTGTTCCAAGGATGACCGATTATTTGCTAATTTAGAGATGGTGTTAAATAAAAATCTAGGATTGTTATGATTATTTTCTATCAGTTTGCGCAGGTGCTCGGTCCTGGCAGATTTTAGAGCCCTCCTATAGCTGGACATACTGTCTTTGTACGCAATTTTAAAGACCTCTAAATTAGTTTTTTTCCATTTACGTTCCAGGGCGCGGGTTGCTGTTTTGAGCGCACGAGTATGACTATTATACCATGGTATAGTTTTAATCTCTCTAGCCTTTTTTAATTTGATGGGTGCCACAGTATTTAGTGTGCTAGTAAAGATGGCATCCATACTGCTGGTTACTACATCAAGATCATTTGAGTTTGCGGGTGCATTACGAAATAGAGAGAGATCAGGTAAGTTATTTATAAATTCATCTTTAGTTGACGGAACAATAGTTCTACTAGGGCGGAGTATTGGAGCGGGTTTGCTGATTTCAGGTAAACATAGCTTATATAGTAAGAGGTAGTGATCTGTAATATTATCACTTTGTGGTATAATGTCTACGTCAATAACCTCGATTCCATATCTATGATATTTATTTAGGCTATTGTGCTTAAATTCATTCATGATTCTAAATCAGTATTTTTATTTATCCTCATAGCTATCACTCTGCTTGCCTTTGTCTTCATGTTTCTAATTTTTGGGGTTCTGCCACAGTTAAAAGTTTGCAAAATATCTTGTTAGTTAATGGATTTGCTAGCATAAACTATGCATGAACAATAGTTGTAAAGCATTTATTAAACAGTTCAACATTTACTAATGCATTATTAAAATGCGAATTCACACTTGAAACATTAGTTAATGCAACGTTAACATGAGCTAACAATGAACAACTCTATTTCTGTTAATTAACATGAAGAAATACTGTAATAAATGTGCTGTTTGTTCATGTTAATGTAAATGTATTACATTAATAACGACCTTATTGCAGTGTTGCAATACAAATAACAACAATAATAAGGATGATGATGAGGATGATGATGATGATGATGATGATGATGATGATGATGATGATGATGATAAAACTGCTCATGGACAGACTCTCTGGCACAAAGCTGAACAGCACAGTAAAGTGGGAGGTTAAAAATAGAGTGGGATCTGCAGAATGATTAGCTCCGACAGCTCGTGTAGGAGTAGTTGAGCATTGTGACAGCCTGCAGGAGGAAAACTCTCACTTAAGTCTGCTTGTTTTGGTCTGAAACCCCCTTAACCTTTTTTTTAATGGACAGATCATGTGGCAGGTAACAGGGATCGTGTCCGATGCTGCAGGCTCTTATGCACACAACACAGTCTGTGTCCTTGATAGAGGGAATCAACCCCGGTCAACAGACCTATTTCACCACTCTGCAGATCTGTTTCTGAGCAGAATGCAGAAAACAAGCATTTACAGCTGCTATTGAGAATAAAAAAAAATAAATATATATATATATATATATATATATATATATATATATATATATATATATATATATATATATATATATATATATAATATTTTTATATTTATATTTTTATTTTTTTCACCGTGTATATATATATATATACACGGTGGCACAGTGGGTAGCACAATTGCCTCACAGCAAGAAGGTCACTGATTCGAGCCTGGCTGGTCATTTGGCATTTCTGTGTTCATGTTCTCCCTGTGTTTGCGTGGGTTTCCTCCAGGTGCTTCAGTTTCCCCCACAGTCGAAAATATGCATAATTTCAGAGATTTAGCGCATTAGCAACCATCAACCTGTCATACTGAGCAGAGCAAAGATGGTTGATGTTCCGCTACAAGATGGCAACAGAGACCACATAAGTCTTTAGGAGAGAAAAACAGCATTTTTTTTCAGCCTGCATTTCAAACTACAGCTGAACACATCATTACAGAACAGCTGACATTCTAAGTCTATCTCTCCCTTTTGTATTTTGTAGTGCTGTATTTATACTATAGTAACCTGTGAGTGTTTGCTCTGATTTGGCTTTTTTGGGGTTAACTATTGTGATTTCCCAGTTGCATCAGAGAAATACTGGGAGATCTTTGTAGACTGATGGCCTTTCATGTCGTTCAGCCTTATAATCTTAAAGGGCACATAGTTTAACCATTTTTAGGATTTAATATTAATATTATGGTTCTTCTGAGTGTGCCAGTTTAGGTTCAGTTCAACACAAAGTTCAGATGTTTTTATTATATTGTGTTAAAAAGTGTCATGTTGGGGGTGTTTACACAGCACGCTCTGTGTTTGCAACAGGCAGGCTGACAGACAGAGAGAGAGAAGCTAAGCTAAGCTAGGATGAGCCTTCAGCCGTACATGTTCGACCCAGACACAGACCAATCAGAGAGTACAAAATCATTTGTGTCTTTGTATAGTCTCGGTGTACACGTGCCGAGCTTGTACACCGAGACTAATAACCACACACACTGAATTAACTTTGACTGAGGCATCGAATGCTCCACGACACGGCACACCAGACACTCAGTGACGCAGCAGAAACATAAAGTGTCCCGAATCGTCACGCTACGCATTCCAGAACTCCAAACACAAGCCTCCACCAGGGCAAACACCGAGCCGCTGACCTGAAGCTCTGCCGTGTGCACCCCGACAGAAACCCACGCCCAGAACTCCGAAATGCACGGCGCCACGCAAAAGGTACAAGCAATAATTCCGATTACAGCGATAAAGTGGAGAATATTGATCTTGTGTTAAGCCCAATGAGAATTTCATCAAAAAATAGAGCATGGGTGTTCCTTTAGTGATATCGCTTTGACTCGCATGCTAAGAATGGCGGACGTGCAACAAGAAACTGAGGATATGATCGTGACGCAAGGCTGTCAATCAATATTGGTGGGCGGGGGGGACCGCTCTCCTTTGTAAAGTTGGGGTCGGTCTGAAAACCGCTCCAATTAGTCCACCGTTTTTATGTTGTTCAATTGAAAAAAAAAAAAAAGGACTGTGTGTGCTTATATCACCCCAATATGAAGGTCTATACACTACACTATACTTTGTCCAAACAGCTTGAAAATTAGATTTTTCACCATAGGTGCCCTTTAAAATGTCAGCAAAAGGACCTGTTTTGTCATTACTTTAGACATTACGCAAGAGAATCATTCAAATACTAGCTCTAAAGTGACGTGTGTGAAGTAGCAACGGTTTGTGTTGTTCTGATGTCAGCAGCAGATGTGTATAAATGGCAGAAGAGTGTAGTTACAGAAGGAATTTAGACTCTCCATGTTTGATTTTCTTTTTTATATACACAATAATGTTGTCAAACTGTTGTATAATGGCAATATCACATTTGTAGCTGTGCGATATGGTTGTATATCGGCACTAGTGGGAAACTAATGCACTTGGCCTGTGGCCTTGATCCAACGCACGCCTCCCACAAGTGCCGATATACAGACATATTGCACAGCTACTCATGTGATACTGCTCATAAATATAATAGTATCATTGTTGTCATTTTAATTAATTTATATTTATTTTATTTTTAAGAACCGTTAGAATTTGTCATGCTTGAAATGGGAACTGTTTTTGGTTTAAAGGAACCAACTGTGGGTCTTTAGTGGAAATGTATTGCCTTCTGCTGGTGATGTGTTAAAATAACTAAATCCTAATTAAAAAATAGCTGAAAATAAACTACAGGAACAAATCCAATGGCCAGTCAGTCAAAGCATAGTGCAAAACTAGCCCAATGGCACATTCCAAAAACAAGATTAACATATTTTACTGTCTGTACCAACTGACAATAACAAATTAAGAAAATCTTCAGATTGCATCACTTACATCACTGATGTTTTAGGACCTGACAAACTGATTTGTCAAAAGAAAAAGACAATATGATCCATAGAGCTTAAGTGTCTATTTATGTCTCTCTGTGTTCTTTTAATTCGGAAGCATTAGTAGTAATCATAAAACAGACAGTTTCACAATCCAATTGACTGCTCTTCGCAAAAGTTGGATGAACTGGCATTACATTGGTAGAATGCATAATGATGTAATGGTATTATTTAACCCCCTAGGGTGGCAAATGCTGATACATGTTATAGAACAGTACTCCATAAAAGGAGCTTAAAAAACTCAATAATTTCTAATTGTATTGATAAGACAAACACAGATTTGATCACCATAAAGGGTCTGTTCTTATTGTTACATAATCATAATCACAACAAAACTATGCATTTAGAATGAGTAAAACAAACAGAAAGTGCTTTGATTAAGTCTCGTGGAATTATGTGATGAACCAACGTGACCAAACAATCTTTAAATAATGTTATTATTATTTTCATATTCATCATATTATTCTAATATTGGTCATTATTTGACCCAATTCAATCTATATCTTAAGGCTTGAAGGTAAAATAGTTCAACCTAATCAGTTTCTCCATTACAATTCAGTTTACCAGCTTGCTGCCATTCTCTTTTTTGTGCAACACAGACATGTCATTAAAATATTAAAAGATGTATTTTAATTTCATGACACTTTAGCTATCACATTTAAACAAACAGTTCAAAAGTAAAATAAACATTTTAAAGATAAAATTAAAATATGAAGAGTTCGGATGCAAAAGTAACTAAACGCCACTTCCGCCAAAATGAGCTAATAACATTGAGTGAACGATTTTGGCGTAGTACATGTTCAACAAATAGATTTGCTTCAAATCATCTAAATCCCAGCGTCAGCGCAATTAGAAATAACAATTTGTTGGCAAAAGCCGCTAAACCCCTCCTGCCTTTGACAGCAAAAGCTGCTATATCACGAGAACAAGAAAACACACTGTACATTCGGAAGTGTAGCATGCATTCATAAAGTTTTTTATTTTTATTTATTTATTTATTTTTTTTTGTGCAGCGACGCTACTTTGAATGAGTCTGATTTAATATACATTAAATGGCAACTGCGCTTCAAGAAAGACAGAGTTAAGATGCTCTTCTTTTAGTCTACGTGGATGCTATGAAGATAAACACAAGACCAAGACCTTGAGTATGGTGAGAATAAATTAATGTATGACAGCTTCTAAAATTGTGAGACATGCCCTTTTTGCCCAGTAGGCCCACCTTGTGTTTTATTTGCTAATTTAAGCTAATTTTTAAAATATTATTATGATGTATAAAACTATACATTACTTGTATTACTTCATAATACAGTATATGTATGACAAGCTCTTTATATTAATGGACTATGCTCAGATATTGATGTTTCATAAAGTTCTACACTACATTATTTAAATCTAACAAGCTTAGTTTACAATGTTTACATTGTTCTGCTTCCATTAAATATAAATCCCAAATATCAGAAATAACAACAGATAGTTAAGATTGAATTAATGTCAGTTTTAGTGTTATTGATTAATGCACTTGACAGATTTCATTCCTTCATTTTCTTTCTGCTTTTTCCCTCGTTTATCACAGCGGAATGAACCGCCACTTACTTGACAGATGTATGTATTTGAGGTGGTTTGTGGAATGTGTTCTAATTGTGTCTTTGGTGATTTTTCAACTAATTACACTGTCTTGTTCCACTATGTGGATTTAGAAGGTTTTCCATAAAAAATAAGTTTATTTAGCTAGTTTTGACGTATAGGAAAATCTACATTGTTAAAAACCATAGAAAAGTGACATTTTTGGAAAAAAAAAAAATTTTATTTAGCAGCTAAACCTTATCATTACAAATAAAATTAATCTTCTAAAGCTAATTATATGAGCCTGGAAGAAAATTCTCATTTACAAGAAAAGAGGTCTGATGTATTTACTCGGTTTTGCATTTGAAATCTTCATATATAAATACCAATACTGGCTCAGTGGTTAGCACTGTCACCTCACATCAAGAAGGTCGCTGGTTTGAGTCTCGGCTGGGCAAGTTGACATTTCTGTGTGGAGTTTGCATGTTGGTTGGTGTAGGTTTCCTCCAGGTGCTTTGGTTTCCTCCATAGTCCAAAGACATGCGCTACTGGTGAATTGAATGAATTCAATTGGCCGTAGTGTATAAGTGTGTTTATGAATGAGAGTGTATAATTGTTTATTACTACAATACACGGTACAATACAGTACATGAGTGTGAATAAATATTGAGAACATGCTTTCTTAAGATTACATTGTATTTTAAAAACATAAATATCCTTGTAGATCCTGACAGACCACCTTGGTTTTAGATAATAATATGGATATTTTACTATGCTGTTAAAATGTAACCATCGATTCAAGCTAGAGTCGCTAAAGCTCATCTCTCCCAATGGCAATAAAATACAAGCGGGTGATTTTATCATTTGGTCTATGTGGGGATCAAGGTTAAAGAGGTCATTATTTAATTAGACATGAGCTTCAATTTCATTTCAGAAGTGTAATATATGTATAGCAGGAAGCAAGAGTAGACATAAAAAATGAATGTCATAGCAACTGTGTACTTTTATAAGCATGGCACACACATACAAAAAAGACTGGCATATGTGAATGGCCAGAGGCCTTGATTAGTGAGGTGCTATTTAAAATGTTAAGTCCTTTTCATATCACCAGGTCTAATTGAAAAAGTTCACAATTATTAACAAGGAACAATCTTGGTTGTCATGGAAGTTGTTGTTTGCTTTACTTGTTATGCAGGTGCACTTTGCTATTGCAAATTCTCAGCTCATGTGTGGCTGAATAATAGATGTTTATTGATTTGACACATATAAAGGTTGCTTAGAAACTCACATCTGTAGAATGAAAAGTGATTACATGAATATGTATAAAAATGTTCATCAATGTTTTCTTAAATGTCTTCTATAGAAGCCACAGTTCACCCCAAATAGCAAAGTTTAAAAGGGTAGTCCAGAGTGTATTTTTAAGGCTTGGTTGTGTTTATAAGATGCAAAGCAATATGTTCTCATGCTTCATTTGTAAAAAAATATATATATATAACATTACTTTTTCATATATATTTAATTATATACTGCTTCTCAGCTAACATAAAAGCAACTATTATATTTTCCAATTCCTCCTAAAACCCACCCTCAAGAAGGTCTAATTGGTCATTGAACATTATATGTGATGTGATTCGCGGATCGGCTCCACGTCATCAGTGAAGCGGCACGCCTCTGCTAGCATGCGCTGTGGCTCTGTTGTGTAAGTGCAACTGTTAGCCATATCAGTTTGAGCCTGAATCAGATAGAAAATGAAGAGGACACCGCTGAACCTCATGCTTACTCTCTAAAATAAAATCTGACAAGTGTCTTTTACATATATTCGGGTTATAAACGTGTAAATAATATGAAACGTTCACATATATTTTGCGAGTTCATTATTTGAGATCTAGAACACATGGAAACACTACAGCGCTGCTGAAGATTGGGGGTGTTTACAGCGCTTTGACTGATAAACATTAATTTGTAGCTAAATTGTTAGCGGTGCCAAACAGCATTTCCTGTTATTTACGTCCTTTCTACAACATACCATTAACGCTAGAAACTATGCATTTAATAGATCGATTTTAACAAATTAAAAAAAAAACAAAAAAAAAAACTTATAGGTCGTGGCTCACAATCCACAGCTTCTCCTATTATGGTTAGAGATGCTCCTTCTTTGAGGAGCTTTTAGCCGAATCTAGCACTGAACTGAGAGATTCTGGAAGTTGTCGTTTGTCAAATGCTAGCTAAATCTGTTTAATAAATCTCTGTAACAATTAAAATTAAGCTGTAAGCACTTCTCTCTCTTTATGTCATGTCCTTTGGAAGTCCAAATACAGAAAAAGAAGATGCTCTGTGAAAATAGCAGCAATTGGAAGCCATTTTAGCTTTCTCTGCTATTACAGTACAGTGCCTTTGGCCACACCCATTCACTGCGCAGGGTAAATGAGCGCAACCTGAGGGGTTTATGATCTCATTAACCCAGATGTTTTTTTGTTTTTTTTTTTGTAGTCCCCTAACTTCGTTCGCTGTAGGCTTTGCTAAGCTAACACTGAAAAAACTAATGTCCCCCTTTGCATTGAACTTTGAGCTTTTCATATTCACACATGTTGTTTATGTTTACACAACTACATTACACATCAACTAAAGTTTAAAATATGATTTCATAGTGGACCACCCCTTTAACTTATTAACTCAAAGTTTTTTTTTTTTTTTTCATCCTAAATCTGTATTGCAAATTTTGTTAGGAACATGATAACAAAACAGCCAGTCTGTATTGAACTTCTGACTAGATAAAACAGCTAATACCAGTCAACATAATAAAATCAATCATGTTAAACGAGTGATACAATATTAGCAGTGTGAGAATTATGCTAGCACTGAGCTACTTTAAACCATCCTAGGATAATGCTAACAAAGTGATAAAGCATGTTAGCAGTGTCTTAATATTTCGGCAGCATATTAAGCATACAAGAAACAGTGTGGCTTATTAGCAATATGCTAAACATGCTAAAACATGTTAGCAGAGTGGTGAAACATGTTATTGTGGTACGTGGCAATTATGTCAATGCTTTGTTAAATTATCAGAAAACAATGCTAAAAAAAAGTGTTAAAACAAGTTAGTTGCAATAAGTGTGTTATTACATTTTAACAGTGTTGTTAGCATGTTAGCATTGTGGTAACATGATGCATATACAGCACATTGTAAACATTTTAGAACGACTAAAGCAACAGTGTGTTAAACATAAAAGAAACATTTGATAACATTGTGGCCAAACATCTTAGCAGTGTGCTAAACATGCTAAAACAAGTTAGAAGAGTGGTGAAACATGTTAACTGTGTGGTAATTATGTCAACACTAAGTTAATTTATCAGAAAACAGTGCTAACCAAGTGTTAAAACAAGTCAAAAGTGTGTGACATTTTAACAGTGTTGTTAGTATGTGGTAACATGATGCACACACAGCACCTGGTATACATTTTAGAACAACTAAAGCAACATCTGTTAAGCATACAAGAAACATTTGATAACAGTGTTAGCAGAGTGGTGAAACATGTTAGTAGTGTAGTAATTAAGCTAAATCATCAGAAATCGATGCTAACAAAATGCTAAAACAAGTTAGTTTCAACAAGTGTGTTATGACATTTTAATAGTGTGGTTAGCAGTGTGGTAAGCAAACTAGTACTATGGTAGCATATAGTAACCGGTAAACATTTTAGACTGACTAAAGCATCAGCGTATCAAACATAAGAGACATTTGATAGCAGTGTGGCCAAACGTGTAATCAGAAAATGATGCTAACAAAGTGCTAAAACAAGTTAGTTACCACAAGTTAGTTACAACAAGTGTGTTATGACATTTTAAGAGTGTGAAAAATCATGTTAGCAGCATGGTAAGCATACTAGTAACATGGTTGCATATAGCACCTGGTAAGCATTTCAGAAGACTGAAGCAACATATTGTAGGAGAGTGTGTGGACTGATAGTGATCAGTCTAGATAGATTAATCGAAGCCTATTAAATGGAAGCCTGAAACATAAAGCCATTTTCATAAAATGATAAAAAGTCATAAAAACATAATTCTAATGCTAATGCTGCCGGAAGCACACAGGAAATGAGACTAATCTGCTATGTAATTGGCTAAAAAGTGTCAGACATTTTCTTACTGTGGGATATATGCTTGTAATACTATGCCTGTATTACTTACTGTTTGAAAACCCATAATGCTAACTTGGTAAAGCATGTCCTAGCTAATCAAATGGCTGCTTTTTGTCTCCTTCCCTGCACACTGACATAGAGGCATTGTTAGCATTAGCCATTATGCCTTTTATGGCTAAATGTTTCAGGCTTAGATTCAATAACCTTTGACTGATCTAACAAGATGATCTCAAGGCTTGCCTTCAATTGACTTTGGACGTGCTTCACGTAACCAATTTAGCATTATGGTTTTCCAATAGTAAGTAATACAAACCTTTTAATCTCCTCTATAAGAAAATCATTGGACCAGCACATTCATCCAGTCACATGATCTTTTATGGCAAAGTCACATGAGGGTTTTGGTTGTGCATCAAGGACATTATTTGATTAATGTTATGCACGTCTTGGGGCTTCAGTCCAATGTGTTTTCATGTGATTACCCAAAATGTGCATGAATTATAAATGAATGTTTATATCTTGTATTAACATCTGCCTCAGGTGGTCTGGTCAAGTTGGCAGCCACACTGATTTCTGTTTACACCTGCTATTTATTCACACGCTCCTCAGATGCGTCTCATGTGGCCAATCAGATTTAATCAAGGGAGGGGCTTTGATTTCTCACTGTATCTGTGTGGCATGGAGATAAAATGAGATGGCACACTTGAAAGTCAGCACACTGTTTATGTTTTTTTTTTTTTTTTATCTTAGCAGAATAATGATTCTCATTGTTATTTTAGTGGACAAGCTGTTTTAAATGAATTTTTCATGTGCAATCTTCAGTTGATCTACATTTATTCATTTAGCAGATGCTTTTGCATTCAAAGCCTGCTGCAAAAACTCTTCAAACAGAAGGTTTTTCTTGTCTCAGCTGGTTTAAATTGGTCTTTTTTTGTATTTAAATGTTTTATAGCCATCTGAGCTTGCATTTGGTTGGTTTAGAAGTGTGGTCAAATGCAAAGAATTTCAATTTCTCAAGGATTATTTGTAGTACAGTTAAACAGTATTAGTGTGATTTCATTATAATTTAAATAGCTGTTTTATATGTTAGCATAATTTAGACTGTAATTTATTCCTGCTATTGCAAATCTGAGATTTCAGAACCATCACTTGCCTTCAGTGTCACATGATCCTTTCAGAAATAATTCCATTATGTAAATGTGTTGCTCAAAAATGCTTAATATTTGTGTGGGATAGATATTATATTCCAGTATTGTTTAATGAATGTAAAACGTTATGCTATAAACAAGCTAATAGTTTTGTGAAACATGTGTGGTTAAGCATGCTAAAAACATAGTAAAAGTGCTAAAAATAGCAGTGTGGTAGTTCATGCTTCAGTTTGGTTATCATACTAGCAGTGTGGAAATCACTTTAGCATTATGGTAACTATGTTAGCAGTTTGTTAAGTCATGTTAGCAGTATTCTATCTATGCTAGAAACATCCTAACAGTGTGCAGAAACATGCTTACCCTGCTGAAAAAAAAAAAAAAACAGTCTAAACCAGCCTTGTCTGAAATGACCAGCTAAAAACAGCTAGACCAGCCTTGTTTAAGCTAAACATAGATGGTTTTGGCTAGGCTGGTCAAGCTGGTTTTAGCTGGTCATCTCTCATCCTGACCAGCTTTGACCACGCTGGAAATGGCCAAAAGCCCTCCAAAACCAGCCTGGATAACCAGCTTTTTTTTTTTCCCAGCAGGAAGCAGTGTGGTAAATCTTGTTATTAGTTTGATAATTATGTTAGCATTGTTGTGAATCATGCTAGAATCATGGTAATAATGTGCTGAATAGTTAGAAGTGTGATAATGCTAACATGTGGTAATTATGTTAGCCATTTGGTAAATCATGTTAGCAGTTTGGTAATCATGTTAGCAGTGTGACAAGTTATGTTAGCAGTGTGGTAAGCCTGCTAGATACATGCTAACAGTGTACAGAAACATGTTAGCAGTGTGGTATATCATGTTAGCAGTATGATAAATCATGTTAGCAGTTTGGTAATCATGTTAACTATCAAGCCAGAAACATGCTAACAGTGTGTTCAGAAATATTTACAGTGTGTTCCAAAATGTTTATAGTGTGTTCAGAAATGTTTGCAGTGTGTTCAGAAACATGTTAACAATGTGTTCAGAAAACATGTCAGCAGTGTGTTCAGAAACATGTTAACAGTGTGGTAAATAATGTTAGTAGTTATGTCAACATTGTGGTGAATCATATTAAAATATGGTAAATCATGTTTGTAGTGTGGTGAACCTTATTTGCAGTGTGGTAAATAAGGTCAGCTGTTTGGAAATCATGCTACCAGTGTAATTAATCATGTTAGCAGCTTGGTGAAAAAAAAAAAAAAAAAAAACGCGGTGTGGCAAATCATGTCAGCATTGTGGCAATCATGCTAGAAATATGCTAACAGTGTAGTATATAATGTTAGTAGTTTAGTAATTTATGTTAACAATGTGGCGAATCATGCTGGAAACGTGGTAATAGTGTGTTAAAAAAACACTTTAACAGTCTGGTAAATCATGTTAACGGAGTGGTAAATAATGTTAGCTGTTTAAAATAAGGTAATTTCCAATTCAGTTTCTAATTACACTATCACGTCTTTTTTTCAAGAAAACAGCTGCTTTAGAACTTCAAATGTTCAACAACCTTACAGTTTTATTCGTCGGTAACACTTTACAATAAGGTTCATTAGTTAATGCATTTACTAACATGAAGTAATCATGAACAACACTTGTACAGCATTTATTAATCATAATTGAACATTTACTAATGCATTATTAACATCCAAGTCCATGCTTGTTAACATTAGCTAATGCACCATGAGTTAACATGAACTCACAATGAACAGCTGTATTTTCATTAACTAACGTTAACTAGCATGAACAAATACAGTAGTAAATGTGTTGTTCATTGTTTGTTCATGTTAGAAAATGCATTAATTAACATAAACTAATGAACCTTATTGTAAAGTGTGACCTATTCGTCTCAACAATAAAAATGAAGAAAAAAAAAAAAAAAGAATCACTCGGGTGAGCAAACACACAGATTGACGACATCATAGCGCAACGTGCTGCAACCACAATGCCGCTGTAAATGCAAGTGGCCGGAATGATAGTTATATCATCATTACCATGCAGGCTACATTTTGCTCATAGGGCTGTGAGACAAAAAATAAGAAGAGTGGAGCTGCGGCAAAATAATAAATAAAAAGAGTGAGGCTATGGTCAAACAAATAAATAAATGAAAAAAAGTGCGACTGCGACTGCTGCTTTCTCCGTTCGCCATGCTGGAGAAGAACAGTCTGCGCAAATGAAGCGCAGAGTTGGTGTCATCGACTACAGCTCTCATCTGATTGGCTAAAAGGTACGAGTTGCCCGCCTCTGGCAGGACAGTCCCAAAAATACACACACACGTATCCAGGGGGAGTCGTACGTGAAAGAGGATTTGCACATTCTTATTCAGGGTAAACTCGCAAGTTTTAGACGTTCAAAACTTTTTGTACACTCTTCTACATTTGCAAATGGTGTTTTGCATTTGTGAAATGTATTTTATGAAAATGTATTTATATTTTGTGCACGTGAATTTTTTTGTGAATATAAAATAAATATTTTACGCTTGTGAATTTGATTTTATGCACGTGAATTTGGCTACGCATGTGTACATCGTGCCTTTTGCGCGAATTTCTTTTGAGTCTTTTTTGACTCCATAGTGTGGTGAATCATGCTAGATACATGCTAACAGTTTGCAAAACAAACAGTGTGATCAATCTTGTTAGCAATGTGGAAAATATTGTTAGAAATGAAACGTTAGCAGTGTGCATAAATCACACAAACCTCTCTGCTCAATTTGTGATTGGCGGTCTGTCAATTTACTTTCAACGTACAGCTCTTTACCCCAGGGTTAAGAAAGCGGTGCTTGAAACAATGATAAACTGGTTTTAAGTGCAGTTAGAAAAGCCCTCAGGACTCTTAGAAAAGCTGCACACTGCAGTTTGTATTAATCAAGTGGCCTTCGTCTAATAAATGCACATGCATTTATTGCATTAATAACTCTGAAATGTGTCACAGCAGTATAATATGTGAAGAGCTGTTTGTTACTGATATGATGAGTTTTCCTAAAGCGTGTCAAATTGCTTCATTATATTGTAGGAATTCCCCTCTATAGTTTCAGCGTAGCTCAAAAATGCTTACGGTTTCTTTTGTGAAGGTCTGAGAACTTTGAGTGGTGGTATTTTCTTGAAGTGAAGTGAGACGTCTGTTTCTTTATCACACAGTGTTCTTACCAACAGTGAGTCTGGCAGAAATGCCACCAGAGCACCTCGCGCACAGCTCTCTTTGGCATTTACAGTCTTTTTCTTGGCAGGCGACTGTGAAAACCAGTTAATTGCTTGCAGTGGTAAATTCTTTACATTTATGCTGTTGGGGATTTTGGGAAAAGCACTCTTAATAGCGTGCATATAGTGTCCCCGTACCTGACAGGTGTCATTGAAATAGTCCTGAAAATTCGCCCGTCTTGGTGACAGCTGTAGGCTCTGGGAATGGCAGAAAAGAGCTCTGCTGGCTAAAGCTAAAACTCTGCTGGCCTGCAGATAATTTCACACATGCTGATCACTACAGTCCAGGGGTTTTTAGACTGAGGTCCACAGGAGTGCTAGGAGGTCAATGGAAATGTTTGAAGAATAATATATATATATATATATATATATATATTTAAAAAAAAATTGTAAAATACATAATCAAACATAACATATTAGACATTGTTTTAGCCTTATTTAATCTGCATTCATATTTTTTTGTTTGTTTGTGTAGTGCAGTACAAATATTATGTGTATGGCACACTTTAATTTATTTTATTTTTAATCATCGATTCATTCATTCATTTTCCTTTTGGCTTAGTCTCTTTATTAATCTGTGGTCATCACAGCGGAATGAACTGCCAAATTATCCAGCAGTTTTACGCAGCGGATGCCCTTGCAGCTGCAACCCATCACTGGAAAACACCCATACACTCTTACATTCACACACATACACTACGGACAATTTAGCTTATGCATTTCACCTGTACCGCATGTCTTTTGACTGTTGGGGAAACACAGGGAGAACATGCAAACTCCACACAGAAATGCTAACTGACCCAGCCAAGGCTCAAACCTGCAACCTTCTTTCTGTGAAGTGATCCTGCTACCCACTGTGCCACTGTGATGGCCAATTTATTTTATTTTATTTATTTATTTTTATTATTTGTTTTTAAAGCAGGTTTTATTTAAATCTTTGTTTTTATTTTTTCAGTTTTTTTTTTCAAGTCAAGGAATAATAAACGTAATGTAATGTGACAAAATGGACTAACTAATTGACTAACTAACAAGCTAGTTATTAAACTAATGAACGAGTGAACGAATGAATTAACGAACAACCAAACAAAGGAACGAGAAAACATTGAACAAATGAACAAACAAATGAAATATCTAACGCACTAATGAACTAACCAATTACCTAACCAATTTGCTAACAAACTAGCTAATGAACAAACTAGCTAACGAACTAACAAATGAAATAATGAAAAAGCTAACGAACTAATGAATGAAGAAATAAAAAAATAAAAAAATTAATGAACAAACAAACAAAGGAATGAGCAAACGAATGAGCAAATGAACGAGCAAGCAAATGAATGAAAGAACTAACAAATTAAATATCTAGCGCACTAATGAACTAATGAGCTAGCTAACGAATTTGCTAATAAACTAGCTAATGAACTAACAAATGAAATAACGAACAAGCTAACGAACTAATGAATGAAGAAATAAATGACAAAATAATGAAATAACAAACAAAGGAATGAGCAAACAAATGAGCGAATGAACGAGCAAAAAAAGAATGAATGAACGAAAAAATTAAATATCTAATGAACTAATAAACTAGCTAACGAATTAGCTAATGAACTAGCTAATGCACAATCTGGCTAACGAATTAACAAACAAATGAATGAACTAACGAACAAATAAACAAAAAATAATAAACAGACAAAAGCCAGAAAAATAAACAAACAAACAAACAAACAAACAAACAAACAAACAAACAAACAAATAAATATTTTTATTAATAAAATGTAGCTAATCTAAAATTAATTTGAAAATATGTTTTCCCTTTTAGCAGATGGTTTGTGTATCTTTTGTTTAAATTGTCTGCAATACTGTATGTTCTATTCTGCCTTCATATAATGTTTTAAGAGGGGAAGCATGAGGATAAACGATGTCTTACAAAACCTTAAACATCCTTTCGGAAAAAGTGACTCCTCTCCATGCTAACGCTGTGGCAATATGAGGAAAGAGACAGAAAGTGAAGGCGATGCTGTTTTTTTTAATGAAGGCTTGTATGAGAGCCAGATTTCAGCCCCAAATCCATCAGCAGTAGCATTCTGCCGTCACACAGGGAGCATTTACACATCTCTGTGTGTCTAATTACAGCCGCTCTTGATTCTGAGCGGAGATAAACAGGAGAAATACAAACCACACACATTTTAACAATTCCTCAAGCTGATGCATCATACAAGAGCAAAATGTGATTAATATTTTACCATTCAGCAGCTGAAAGCTTTCTGCTTATTTATAAACTGATCATTATTTTTTTTTCTTCACCAATTGGAAGCTCTTTAACCTTTAGAGAATTTTCTCATGTAATACTAATTTTGCCTTGTTTTTAGTTGACAAATTTTTGGTTACTTTGATATGAAGCATGTACCCACTACATTTCCTGTTTCAAATTCACCAAACTGACACTTACGTTCACACATTTGGCAGAAGCTTTGGAACACTATTTAGTTTTACATATTTTTTCATAACAGTGTGAAAGTCGCCATTAAAATTGTCAAAATTAAGTACTTAGCAGTGCACATTACTTACCTAAAATTGACTTTTTATGCATAGTACGAAATGTACAAAACATCTAACTGGAACACGATCATTGTTTAATATTTTAATTATCACATGGCTGCAGCACAATGCATTTTGGCATGTGGACATGGTCAAGACCATCTGCTGAAGGTCAAACCGTGCATCAGAATAGGGAAGAAAGGGGATTTTAGTGACTTTGAGCGTGGCATAGTTGTTGGTGCCAGATGGGCTGGTCTGAGTATTTCAGAAACTGCTGATCTACTGGGATTTTCATGCACAATTTCATCTCTAGACTTTACAGAGAATGGTCTGAAAAAGAGAAAATATCTATTGAGTGGCAGTTCTGTGGGCGCAAATGCCTTGTTGTTGCCAGAGGTCAGAGGAGAATAACCAGACTGGTTCGAGCTAGTAGAAATGCAACAGTAACTCAAATTCTTGTTGCAACCGAGGTATGCAGAAGAACATCTCTGAACGCACAACACAACCAACATTGAGGCAGATGGGCTACAGCAGCAGAAGACCTTTGGCATCAACAGCATGAAAGCATGCGTTCATCCTGCCTTATATCAGCGGTTCAGGCTTGTGGTGGTGGTGTAGTGGTGTGGGGAACATTTTCTTGGCACACTTTGCGTTCATTAGTACCGATTGATCATTGTTTCAAGGCCACAGCCTACTTAAGTATTGTTGCTGACCATGTCCATACCTTTATGACCACAGTGTTCACATCTTATGATGGCTACTTCCAGCAGGATAACATGCCATCTTAATCTGCAATCATCTCAGACTGGTTTCTTGAACATGACAATGAGTTCACTGTACTCAAATGGCCTCCACAGTCATCAGATCTCAATCCAATAGAGCACCTTTTGGATGTAGAACCAAAAGTAGAACAGGAGATGCACATCATGGATGTGCAGCAGACAAATCTGCAGCAACTGCATGATGCTATCATGTTGATATGGGAATATGGGAGAGGGGTCTGGATGCAGACCTGGTGCAGTGCAATCTGAGCTGCATCCAATGCTTTTTAATGGGCTCACCTAACCCCACCCCTAACCCTACCCCTTACAGTGACGTCACTCTCTCTATTTAAGTGCATTGTGTCTGACATTGCATCACTGAGAGATGCAATCTCAGCTTCCATCATAAAGGCTGCATTCAGATACTATTGTGATATGGACCGAAACCTCTGAGGAATAATCGCAGTACCTTGTTAAATCTTTGCTATGAAGGATTAAGGCAGTTCTGAAGGCAAAAGGGCGTCTAAAGCAGGTCGCACACCAGAAGCGCCGCTCGGCGGTGCGCCGCACAGTGCTACGTAGTGCCATGTATTTTAGAATTCTAAACATAGGTTTCTATCAGGAAAGCTTCTGGTGTGCGACCTGCTTAACCCGGTACTAGTAAGGTGTACCTAATAAAGTGGCGGGTCGGTATAAATATATATATATATATATATATATATATATATATATATATATATATATATATGTATATATATATATATATATATATATATATATATATATATATATATATATATATATTTTTTTTTTTTTTAATTATTTATTTGTTTAATTAATTTATTTTTTTTTAATTGTTTTTTGTTTTTTGTGACTTTGACTAGTGCACTGAATGTCTGTGTTTACATACATACAAACTTTAGAAATTTTAAACTAGCTATCTTTTATTCCGGCTGGGCTGTATGTAATGTCTGTTTATTTATGGAGAGTGTCATGCATATTGTATTGCTCCACTGCAGTCGCAGATGGCTGTTTACATTTGTTTGCTTTCTGCTGCTTTCCTTTTATATCTTTGAATCCTGAAATCTTGCGAATGTGTCTGTGGGGAATTACGCCGCCTCTCTCCGTCTCCCCCTCTGGAGGCTTCCTGCTAAACGGGTAAACTTCAGTCTCTTAACAAGCAAGACGACCAAGCACAACAGCATAAGGTCGGCAGATTCACAGTCGTGCCGTATTGCCGTCACCCTGGCACCGATGCCAAGCCTAATAGTGTGATTCTGGGCAGAAGCGTGCCGTGATGTGTTTTCGATAATGAGAAGCTTTGCTTTCTGTGAGCTGATGCCATTCACCACAGGGCTTCCATCACAGTGACACCGAAACCCTTTGCCAGTCACCGTCCTGGAGAGGAATGGGTACTGAAACCTGCTATTAAACTGGCCCTGGCCTTGCTATATATGGTGCTGCATGGCTCTGATGCTTTCAGTTCAGCTTTTGGATCTGGAGAAATTATTATTATTATTAATAATAATAATAATACAAAAATAATAATATAAAAAATAATGGCAATAAATCCTGTATATTATTGCCAAATAAACATTATCATTAACACGACACGATAGCTCAGTGGTTAGCACTGTTGCCTCACAGCAAGAAGGTCGCTTGGTTGAGTCCTGGCTGGGTCAGTTGGCATTTCTGTGTGGAGCTTGCATGTTCTGTTTTGTCTTGGGTTTACTCTGGGTGCTTTGGTTTCGACCACAGTCTCCCAATACATATAGTGTATGTGTGTGAATGAATGTGTATGGATGTTTCTCAGTACTGGTTTGCAGCTGCATGGCATCCATTGTGTAAAACATATGCTGGATAAGTTGGCCGTTCATTCCGCTGTGGTGACCCCTAATGAATAAAAGGACTAAGCTGAAGGAAAATGAATAAAGGAATGAATGAACATTATCATTATACATTACAAATAAACATTTGATCTTACCCACCATTTCCTATTTATTTATTCATTTATTCATTCATTCATTCATTTCTTTTCGGCTTAGTCCCTTTATTAAACAGGGGTCACAACAGCGGAATGAACCACCAACTTATCCAGCACATGTCTTATGCGGCGGGTGCCCTTCCAGCTGCAACCAATCACTGGGAAATACTCACTCAGTCTCATTCACATTCAGAATAGTTTTCATTTCACCTTTGTTAAACAACAATACACACTCAACATGTTTTCTGTTTCTTTTGAAAATGACAAATACTTTAAAAATAGTAATAATTTAATAAATAAATAAAAAAAAAAAGTCACATTTGGTTACTTTTCAAACAACCAATAAAATATTCAGAATATAATATCTTTAACGTTGTTTTTTTATCTTAAATATAAAAAATCTGCCATCTGCATTGACAAATAAATCAAATAATAAACTATGCTAATAAATAAATAATAATGCACAGCTTACTTAAATAGTGATTTGTTGTGATTAAATACATACGTGTTTTTTTTTTTTTTTTTTTTAAGTTTACTTTGCAATGGGTTCCAAAACCTGCTAGCTATTAGTTACTTTTATTAAAATAAATAAATAAATAAATAAAGGTGCAGGTGATTGTCTACAGAAACATTTTTGTTGTGCTGGATGAAAGTATCTTCACATTTCAATAGTAATAATTAAAGTAAATGATCTAAATTTATTTATATGTATTTTCAAATTCTGGGTAAGGCATATAACTGAAAAAATGTTTGTCCAGTTAAAATTTATCGGGCCGACAATTCTTATAATTCTAAAAAGTAGCCCAAACTCTGGCAACATATGTAGATTTGTATATTTGCTCAACCCTGTTTACACAAATCCACCATTTGGAGGTTCACTTGGACACGAGAGAGCGAGAGAGACAGCAGTAAAAACAAATGCTGAATAAAAGCTTTTAAAAATGCTGAATCAATAATATCTGAGTTACTTTTGCACGCTGGAGGAAGGATGACACCATGGCTGAAGTATTTCTTTCAGACAGGTAATGTTCTGTTTTAAAACTCTTTTAGTCATGCAAAGCTGATGTAGAGTGTGATGTTTTATGAATGGGTTATTTGCACAGAAGTGTTGTTCAGCCACTGAAATCATCCAGCAAAAGCTGTGACTAATTTTAGTTTTATAAGGTAATTTTACAGCATCGATAATGTAGATTTTATTTAGTCAAAAAAAAAAAAAAAAAAAAAAACATCAGTAAATAGTGCTATTTCACCTAGACTGCTTTACTGGGGTGAGGTTGGTTTTATATTCACAATGGTTCATTTTTGAGCAATAAAATTCTGTGATGCGCTGCATGTATTGTTTACGATGCTACTCTGAAAATTCGGTCTGAGTAAGTATGGCTTAGTAATAAGAGTAATTCCTGCATGCCGCTGGTCAAACACTAACCTTACAGTAGTCGCTTTAGGACAAAGCGCATGAGCGATCTTTGCATGCATTAAATATTGCACATTACGGCAAGTTTTGCTTGCTACAGAACTGAAAATGTGCTAGATTTAATACAGTTTTTCATTCGGAATTGTATTATAAAGTACCCTATAAAGTTTTACTTAATCTTCTGTCATCTTTAACGCTTCCCATTCACTTTGAAAGGGTGACGTCAGGCATTGCCGAACTGCATTGTGGATCCGTCGGCGCCGATTCAGAGGCATTGCTCACTGCAGAAGTTGCCAGCTCAGACAGTGACCTATTGCTGACTAATTTCTTTGGCTGACGCTGCTATGACGATCGCGTCAGCCCCAACTTTAGACACGCCCTCTGTCAAGCGTTGATGCCGAAGCCCCGTGCGCATGGGGCCTAAGGGTGCGCCACATGATTTCAGGAAGAACTGTATTTTTGAAGCTATTATGCTAACGGTTAGCATTTTGTCAGATCATCTACTGCACCTTTAAAAATACATGTTGACTACTTTAAAAATGATTAAACTCATTGTAACTTGGAACTATATGGACAGTTCATTTACTTCATAATCTTAGGGCAACAGGTTTACACACTTTTTAAAGTGAACTCAACAAATTGTTTTCAAAAGCAAAGGGTTACAACAGTGTTTATTTTGTTAGTATAATAGAAAATAAACTATTGCAGTTTGTTGAGATGCCATGTTTAGTTTGTGTTTTAAAAAAAATAGCGATGATTATTCTGCTTGTTTGTCTATCTTTCATAAAAGCACAGCAAAAGGGACTGAAAAGAAACTTAAAGTACTGGATTAATAAGAGATATCATTAAAAGTAATGTTAAAACCTTAATGCTACTCAACCCTAGTCCTCGAGCAGCAGACAGATTTTTAGTCCTGCTGCTCTCTCGCTTCTCCTGGGAATCATAGAGGCCTGTGTTTGTGTCGTCCTTAAGTGTGTCATCTTCCATGTCTAGTGTTTGGAGATCAGTCCTGGTTTTTCTTCTGTTGGTTTGGGAGAAAGCGGTTGGGGGTAGACTTTGATTCACTATGTGTGTGTGTGTGTGTGTGTGTGGGAGTGCTTGTGTGTATTCTCTAGTTTCTATTGTGGGTCTTGTAGTCTGAAACATGATGCAACGACTAAATATAGGTCCTTACAGAACCATAATGCTTGCAAAATCAATGTTTAAGTCTAAAACTGTTTGCAGTTATGTCTATGAGTATACAATGCTATGTGTTTAGAAGGAAGATGACAATATGTTGAGTTGCTTTAAGGATGAGAAAGCAATGTCATTATTTTTATGTTGCTTTTAAATGTTTTTTAAAGCATATTAGCTCAGCTTTATAAATGTGTATAAACACAAGTACAAATAACTCATTATCATAGTATAAAGTATACATTTATAGTGCAAAACAAAGACAATCAACACACAAATTGTACTAAAATTGTCATGTACTGCATTTAAAAAAAACATACACTCACAAATTACTTTTCAGTTTGGCAAACACAATCACACTGTAAACTTGTTGCCTTATAGTTATCAAGTAAAAGCATGTGCGTAATTATAAAAGTCAATGGGTTTTCTGACTTTTTAAAGTAAAATCAACTTGTTGCTTTTAAGTAGGGAAGTCCCAATCAGTTTTTTTTTTTTTTGCCTTCAAATCCTCGAGTCATTTGACTTTGACTATCTACCGATACCGAAACCCAATCCAATACTTTTATAATACATAAAAAAGAATAAAGAAGAGCGAAGAAACTGTTCCAGGATGTTACTTATTTTTTATTTTATAAATAACATTAATTCTTCACTTTTTAAATGTAGATGTAAAAAAATCGAATATAAAAACAATTAGCACCTACAACTTAAACTACCCAGCAGGCAATGCCAAGTTTACATATCTCACTATAGCAATGTTGTCATCATCAACTTTAAAATAGGTCCAGATCGCCGACATACTCACGCTTCCCGCTTCAAGCTCGGGGTGTTTGCGGGGTCTTAAAAAGTATTAAAAGTTGATAAACCAATTATGAGAAAATTAAGACACGTAAAAGGTATTTCAAATTCTTAACCACATTTTTACAAGGTCTTCATTTTTGTTGTAGCATTGTCTTAAGTGTGTGGTTGCAAAAAATCTATATTTTCCCTGTTAATATTACCAACGGGCGAGGCAGTGGCGCAGTAGGTAGTGCTGTCGCCTCACAGCAAGAAGGTTGCTGGTTCGAACTTCGGGTCAGTTGGCGTTTCTGTTTGAAGTTTGCATGTTCTCCCTGCCTTCGCGTGGGTTTCCTCCGGGTGCTCCGGTTTCCCCCACAGTCCAAAGACATGCGCTACAGGTGAATTGGGTAGGCTAAATTGTCTGTAGTGTATGAGTGTGTGTGTGAATGTGTGTGTGGATTTTTCCCAGAGATGGGTTGCGGCTGGAAGGGCATCTGCTGAGTAAAAACTTGCTGGATTAGTTGGCGGTTCATTCAGCTGTGGCGACCCCGGAATAATAAAGGGACTAATCTGACAAGAAAATAAATTAATGAATGAATATTAACAACAGCATGCTCGATCCACGCGATAGGTTCAGGCTGGGGTGTGTCCGGCCAAGCTCCTTCGTCCAGGTTATATGACATTAATTGTGATAAGCAGGACAGTGATGTGACGCTCCCAACATGTAGCAAAACCATAGAGCGAAACAGATGTAAGAAAATGTAAGTTTGCGGGTTGGAGAATGAAGTTTAAACAGTCACTGAAAACAACGGGATTATTTATTCTTTCAAGCTTTATTTCTTCCCTGATTATTTGAGTTCTGATGCAAGCTTGTGCTCCATTGATTAATTTAACTACAACTGTTTATTAACAACTGTTTATTAAAATGAAGGTTTGATACTGATTAGAACTTGAAGTGGCAAAGAGGTCTTAAAATATTCTTAAAAGGTCTTTAAAAAGTCTTTAAAAGGTACTGAAATTACCTTTAGGATTCCTGCATATACCCTGTATATAGTTGAGTCCTGATTGGAAGGTAACGTAAGATTCTGATCAAGTCTGAAACCACGTAATCGAGCCCGATTTCCGATCATGTGATCCAATCTGGATCTCTGTACAACTGTTTATTATTTTTTTAAGTAACATTTTCCAATCTAATTACTTTATAAAGTTCAAAAGGCTAGAAATATAGGGTTAAGTTAATAAATGACCAGGCTGTGAAACAAAAGTGAAACAAATGAAAACAAAGTTAAAAACTGTACATTGCATCCACATTTTAAAAGCAAGTGCATATAATGTGTCACAAGGCATACAGATTTAGAAATCATCATGCAAACAAATTTAAAATCTTTAAAAAAAAATAGATGAAAAAGGTAAGAATACTGTAGATCTTGCAATAAAACAAGTTTCACATTTATTCATATTTACTGTGACATTTAATCATTTATCTTATTATTTTTTATCCAAAGTGACAAATGTGGAACATTGCTCTGTCATTACTTTTCTAAGAAATCTGAGATTGAATTAATACTGCATGACAGAAGCTGCTGAATGTCATGTGCATTGCAGTAAAGACACTAAACAGATACCAAAAAAAAAAACGTCTTCTAGATATCTATGAGAAATTTCACACTTTATTATTTTACAACAGGGGTTCTCAAACTTTTCATCCCACGACCCCCAAAATAACAATGTCAGTGACTCGTGACCCCCATATAAGGTATAAGGTCGTTATACTGTAAATATTTAGACGCGTTGCAGACACAACTATAGGCATGTATGAACATGAGCATATTTACAACACATAAATGCAACAGTCTATTAACCATCTAATTTGGTATATTCATTTATTAATTTAATTAAATTTTAATATAAAAACTAAAGGCTGATGACTGATTTTTATTTGTATGTTGTTGTTTCTTTAACGCAACTATTAACCTCTGTGGGTTGTGAGTAAAATATGTAAAATATGGTCATTCAAATAGTTTAATAAAATTTATTTGAGTTTTCCAAATCACCAAGCAACCCCTTGTCATTCTCCTGCGACCCCCCAGAGGTTCCCGACCCCCAATTTGAGAACCACTATTTTAGAACACGGATCGCATCCATTTATAATAGCAAAATAGCTAGATTAATGCAGTATTCGGTCCCACTTTATATTAAGTGGCCTTAACTAATATGAACTTAATAGGAACTAATAGTTTGTTACAATGTACTTATTGTGCAAATACATGTATTTACTGTGTACTTATACTTGATTAAATACATGTATGTAATTACATCTATAATTAACTTTTGTAGTTACATTTGTAAATACACTGTTGACCATCCCTTACACCTTAACCCACCCTTAAACCTACCCATACCACCAAACCTGTCCATAACACAACCTCTATGCCAACTCAAATGCACCACGTGTTCTCAAATACATTATAAACACAGTAAGTACATTGTATTTATTTTTGATGTAAGTACATAGTAGTTAAGGACACTTAATATAAAGTGGAACCCAGTATTCAATCATTTTTACTGTATTTATTCATAAATATATAAATTATTTTAATATTTGTTTGAATTTTTAGAAATGTGAACTCCAGAATGAAAGCAGCCCTCCATAGCTCATGAATCTGCTGAGAGCATCCTTATCTCTGCCAGTTGTTCTGGAATCTACTGCTGACTTACTTGTATGTCTCTATGGCTGCATTTACACTGCAGATCTTGATGGTCAATTCCGATTTTGTGACTGTATCTTAATTTTTTATTTATTGTTTTTGCTGACCTGCTTACATCATCTTTCATATCTGATTGTCTGTATTTACACAGCAAATGGCAAAGGCGCAATGACTAGGAAAAAAAGGGCGGGCACTGACTGACACCTGATAATAAAAGAGTCCTCTTTCCTCCATACCTGTTTGTTCATAGGGATTTTAAAAAAAATCTTTTTGAAAAGTTGTTTTACTATAGTTTTCTTCTTTTTTTTTTTTTTTTTTCTTTTACTTTTAAACAAGTAGGCATCTTAATGTAATGTCAATGGCATGATTTATGCACTTGACGTTTGCCACAGTTTTATAATAGTTTGAATTGGTTATGTGGCGGGTGTAGCAATCTCACTCTTTCCTTAACATGCTAAAATGCTTGCACGTTATGACAATAAAAAAGCTTTTTTAGTCCTTGTGTATGAGATGTAAGGTTTGGGATTCAGCTGAAGTCTCTTCCAAAATGAAAGCATCAGAGTTGGTCTTTCGCTATGGTTTTTAATGATGCACGACTCGCATTGACAGGTGAAAATCCGATCTACCTGCTTACACTGTCAAGGACACAAATATAATTCATGCAAATAAATTCCCACAGAATCCATGTGATTTTTTTCCCCAGCTTTTACCTATATGAACAATATCCGATCTGTGCCACATAGGAGAAAAATATCGGAGTTGAGTCACTTGAACCATGCAGTGTTAACGCGGCCTATAAGTCAGTCAAATAATTCAGTTAATGGAGCTTCTAAGTTGTGGTTCGACTAGCAGGATGGCTATTTTATATGTTGTAATAGCAAAAAACCTAGATTAATGCAGCTAAAAAACTTTTTCTATCTGTCCTTTGCTTATTTTCTCTCCAGAGTCTCCAGAGAGGAACCTCAATAAAGAAGCGGCCAGAGTAAATAATGACTGCTCCGCATGGTGTTCCTGTCATCGGCGGCCCATCGCTGAGATGAGCGAGGCTTTAAGCAGTAGGAGATTTTAGCAGGTTTGTCCCACTGTGTTCTGATTGCTAATACACAGCAGTGTTGTTCCAATTACGAACCCTCTAAAGCCACCAGACCTGACTAAAACCCATCGGAAGCGTCCGTGTTTATCAGGGCCCGAGCTGTCAGAATCATAATTACTGAGAGACTTCAGTCGTTCGGTTTAAATCACACTTTGTATCAGTCAAGCCGGAGTGAATCTGTCAGCCCTAGGCCTGAATAATTCAATTAATGGGGCTTCTAAGAGGTGGCTTGACTCAGCAGGACGGCTGTTTGTTTGGCTTTTGCTGTTTATATGTAATCCAGTGTTATAACCAGTTGTTCATCATGACTGCAGTCAATATCTTGTGCATAGACTGCCATCTCTAATAAGACCACATGGGTGTAAAACGCTTGGCTTGAGAGGATAATGTGGATATTGAATGTAGATTCTTAAGATTATTTTAGTATTTATATTTTTGGTAAAAAATGAAGAGAAACATTGTGTCTGTGCAAGAAACCAAACACTATTTACAACATAATTACAGTACCTTTAAACTGTTAGCCTTAGCAAATTCCTATGGCTGGATTCCTGTGTCATGTGCTGCAAATTTAAGAGTCATTTGGCAAGAATGTAGTTGTTTAGACATTAAAACATGGCTATATTTATTAATAAATATATAAATAATTTGTTTAAAGGTTTAGAAATGTGAACTTCAAAATGAAAGCTGCAATTCATCGCTTGTGAATCTGGATAAGAGCTCCCTATCTCTGCCACTTTTTTCTGGAATCTACCGCTGACTTACATGAACATCTCTATATGTCAATTAATGGAGCTTCTAAGTTGTGAATTGACTCAGCAGGACGGCTGTTTGTTTGACTTTTGCTGTTTTATATGTAATCCAGTGTTATAGTCAGTTGTTCCTCATGACTGTAGTGGATATTGCATAAACCAGCATCTCTAATAAGACGACATGGGTGTTAAATGCTTGGCTTGAGTTCATATGAGGAAAGCATTGTGGATGCTGTGTGTAGATTCTCAAGTTATTTTAATATTTAAGTTTATTTTGGAAATAATCACAGTGATTGAAGAAAAACAATCTTTCTAAGCAAGAAAAAAAAAAAGAACAGTAAACAGTCCATGGTTTGTTTCCTGTGTCATGCACTACAGTTTTAAGAGTATTTTAGGCAATGATATAGTTTGTTTAGACTTTAAATACATGGCTATATTTATTTATAAATATATAAATGATTCGAACATTTGTTTAAAATGTAAAAAATGTGAACTTCAGAGGCGAGGCAGTGGCGCAGTAGGTAGTGCTGTTGCCTCACAGCAAGAAGGTCGCTGGTTCGAACTTCGGCTCAGTTGGCGTTTCTGTGCGGAGTTTGCATGTTCTCCCTGCATTCGCGTGGGTTTCCTCAGGGTGCTCCGGTTTCTCCAACAGTCCAAAGACATGCGGTACAGGTGAATTGGGTAGGCTAAATTGTCCGTAGTTTATTAGTGTGTGTGAGTGGATGTTTCCCAGAGATGGGTTGCGGCTGGAAGGGCATCCGCTGCGTAAAAATTAGCTGGATTAGTTGGCGGTTCATTCCGCTGTGGCGACCCCGGAATAATAAAGTGACTAAGCCGACAAAAAAATGAATGAATGAATGTTAACTTCAGAATGAAAGCAACCCACCATCGCTCATAAATCTGATCTGCCGAGAGCATCCTTACCTCTGCCAGTTTTTTTTGGAATCTACCACTGACTTAGATGTACTGTATGTATCTGTAGACCCTTTCAATGTTGGTTGTCATCAGCCCATGAACATTTCCTGCTTATTATCAAACTATTTCATAACTATATCAAGATGCAATTCCATCATAACTTAACATTAAAGCTATCATAACATTATTTATCAATAAGCAGACCTCTTTGTATTCTTGGAAGTTAAGAAAATTTAAAATGTAAAGCAAAAACACATTAGGACCATTGTTATTGTTTACATCCCTCAAAATGGTTTATATGTAACTCCATTATTCATTATGAAGCTTCTAAGTTGTGGGTTGACTCAGCAGGACGGCTGTTTGTTTGGCTTTTGCTGTTTTACATGTAGTATAGTGTTATAGTCAGTTTTTCATCATGACTGCAGTGGATCTCTTGCGCATAAACCAACATCTCTAACAAGACCACATGGGTGCAAAGTGCTTAGCTTGAGTGTATATGATGAACGTATTGTGGATACGTATGTATTTAAATATTACTATTTTTGGAAATAATCATAGTAAACGAATAGAAACTATCTGTCTGTGCAAAATAAAACTAAACAATGTTTTTTTTTTTTTTTATTATTCAGCCGCTTCATTATACAGTCTGTGGTTTGATTCCTGTCATGGATTGCAGTTTTAAGATTATTTCAGGCAATAAAGTAGCTGTTTAGACTCTGAATACATGGTTAGAATCATTCATAAAGCTAGCACTTATATAATAATGTGTTTCAACAGTTTTAGAAATGTAAACTCTAAGATGAAAGCATTCATTCATTGCTCATGAACCAGCAGAGAAAAACCTTACCTCTGCCAGTTTTTCTGGAATCTACCACTGACTTATATGTATGTTTATATATGTCACTCGATTAATTACATTTTTGTTGCTTATGTTAATTAAATGATTGTAGCTTTCTATTAAAAATGTGCTTTGACTGGTTTTATATGTAATCCAGTATCAAAACCAGTCATTCACCATGACAGCATAAACTACCATCTTTAATAAGACCACATTGTAAAATGTTTGGCTTGAGATCTTCTAATGAAAATATTGTTGGGTTGCTCTATGTAGATTTTCAATATATTTCAATATGTGTTATATATATATATATATATATATATATATATATATATATATATTTTTTTTTTTGTAAAGAGTTATTGTATAATTAAAATAAATGTCCTGGGCATTAGCTTTAATGTGAAGTAAGCAACTCTTTGCCAATATGGTGATGAGATGTTAATGTAAAATAGCATTTATGTTAATATTTCCACAAATTATGTTAATGCTTACAATCAGTATGTTTTATTTATCAAGGGTTTGTCATACAAAATGTTGTTTGACATAATGATTTGTAATTATTCACATTCTTTTAAGGACTAAGTTCACCCAAAAATGACAATATTGGCTGATTATGAAAATGTACCCTCATATACATTTCTGGAGAGTGCAAATTTTGTAGCCAGAGCTACATATGGCTGCATTTTTTCTATCAAACAAACCCTACGGGACAGTATGACTCCGCCGATGGCTTCTGTTTCTTTTTGCACTACCAGCTCTCTGCTTACCACCATGTGGACGGCTTGTCCGCTGTTACCAGTTTACCTAGTGGCTTGACTTGTACGCAGACTGGAGATGCAGAGATGAATTGACCATGATGACACGGTTTAGGCCCAGTGAAGAACCGTTCCAGAAAGCAGGTAAAACAAAAACAAAAGGCAAAAAAATCATTAAACAAGTAATTAACTTGAGAACGTATTAAGATCTGAAAATGTGGTAAAAATCAGGTGGCCGCCAGGGCTTTTTCTGGATTGCTAAACATTATCGGTTGGATTTAAGGAAAGGGCGGGTGGGGATAACAGTCAGTCAGTCAGTCTGTCAGTCAGTCAAAAGTGGCCTCTGGTGGATTTGCATGAGGATGGCACCCATGAGAGAAATTTTAGATCTGAAAAAGCATACTCTGCGGCCTCTGGTGTATTGCGAAACTGCAGAAAACGTACCCCTGGAATGCATTTCAAAACCTTCATAAATGTATACAGGGATACATATTAATATTGAGCCTAAGTTGAAAAATTATAAGTCTGTAATTAATTTCCACTCAAGACTTTTTGTTTGTTTGTTTGTTTGTTTGTTTGTTTGTTTGTTTGTTTGTTTGTTTGTTTGTTTGTTTGTACACAAAAGCATTCTTGGAACTTCATATGATTACAGTTGAACCACTAAAGTCACATGAAATGTTTTGACAGCGCTTCTGATTCCTTTTCTAAACATTTTGAGACCCTTTCGGCTTATGGAATATGAGAGATCTCTCATTTCATCTAAATAATCAAATTTGTGAATAGAAGGATTGGTATGACATGTGGGTATGATTGTGAATGAAGGATTGGTATGACATAAGGGGGAGAAATTAGTTACATAACTAATTATTGGGTGAACTAACAGTTTAGCTTACAGGCTGCTTGTAATTCAGGTAGAACATAAGCATTTTTTTGTGTGCACTGCATTTGAAAACAATGTACAGGTTTAATTTTAGATTTGCATTATTTTAATATTGTTTTGACACATTAAAATTCAACACAAACAATAGAGTAAATAAAAGACTGAAGTTATTATATATTACTAATACTAATCCTATGATTCACATAATAAAAAAAAATGTATCCCTTTAAAAGTAACAGGTAACCAGTATATGTACTGAGCATGCACTTTTTAAACAATGCTTGTATAACTTTTAATATTATGTGAAATTCAGACAGCTCTCTATTTTTATTGCATACTGTGGTTAGAATTGAGAGCACCTCAGAATCGTTCGCCATAGACATATTAAATTAATCTTTAATATATCTCTAAATAGTGTTGTTAAGTTCCGCTTTACTGAGCAGCCTGACATCCTCTGTTAAGAGCAATAGTTCAATATGTAGCTTCAATATTCAGTCCTTCCTGGAAGTGAAGGAGACTTTATTGAATTCCACTGGGCTCTTTTGAAAATAGCAGAAATTCCAGTCCCAGTGAAGAAAATGTGATAAGTGAATTGTAAATCTCTGGGTTAGAAATATTGGACTCTTGGGGTAATATATTTCTGTCAGACTCAGACATGTAATGAGCTTAAATAGTGGCCGAGTTCAGGGATGCTCCTGAAGTAGAAGGAAAAAAAAAAATAAAAAAAAAGATTTGAGCAGAGAGCTTGTCATCGTACTTCTAACAGCATAAGCAACTTTGGGAATTTCAGTCTTCAACTTTCATAAGCCTTTACCTCCTAGCAGGGCTAAATGTTCATGCCGATGAGCGCGACATAAAACATGACAGACCCATGTGGAAGATTTTACACACTCTTTGATAATTGTATTTTTAGTTAAGTGAAAAAAGTTGTACCCTCAAGAGAAACAGGCAAGTTTGTGCTTTAACTTCTCAATTTTAAAGTTCGTTCATTCATTCTGATGTTGTTAAAGATGTAGATGACTTTTTTTTCCTTCATTGGAACATAAAGGTGATTAGAATAATGCAAGACAACATCAGCACTTTTATAAGTATGTTTTATATAAACATAAAATGAACAAAACTAATATAGAAATATAGAAAACAACAAGTAAAATCATTAAATTAATCTGTGCAAGAAACTGAGCACTAACTTTTTTAAAACTTTAATAATCTGCCCATGGATTGCAGAGTAAAGTTGTATAGTCAAGGAAATAGTCACATTATACATTTTATAGTCACATTTCACGTTATATAGTCACATATCGCATTATTATTCAGTATATCACATTATTATTCAATATATCATATTATTATTCAATATATCAGATTATTTTTCAATATATCATATTATTATTCAATATATCATATTATTAGTCAATATATATTATTTTTCAATATTTCATATTATTATTCAATATATCACAGCATTATTTAATACATCACATTAGTATTCAATATATCATATTAATATTCAGTATATCACATTATTATTCAATATACCATATTGTTATTCCATATATCATATTATCATTCAATATATGTCATTATTATTCAATATACCATGTTATTATTCAATATATGACATTATTATTCAATATATCACATCATTCATATCATATCATTCATTTATAACAATAAAAATAATAATAGGTCTGAATAAACTGTACATTTAACAATCAACATTTTAGGATAATACAGTAATCACAGTCTCTTTCTCTCTCTCTATCCCCCCTCTCTCTCTTTCTCTCTCTCAAAAGCATTTTAGATATGTATAAAATATGTATACGTATTACAACAATTAATTAAATAAATATAAGGTAAATTAAAAATAAATTACAAAAAAAAAAAAAAAATGGAAAGACAATATTTCTAATAACTCTAATAATTAAAAGAATAAAAAATTGTGGACTATTTAAATAAGGGAAATGTATTTACTTGATTAACCATTGCGTATGGTGTGGACAGCCATTTTGCAGTCCTTTCCGACTATATAAAGGTTTTTTTTTTTACCTGTTGCCTCACAGCAAGAAGGTCGCTGGTTCGAGTCCCGGCTGGGTCAGTTGGCATTTCTGTGTGGCGTTTACATGTTCTGCCGTTGATAGTGTGGGTTTCCTCTCAGTGCTCCGGTTTCCCCAACAGTCCAAACACATGTGCTATAAGTGAGTTGGATGAACTAAATTGGCCTTCGTGTATAAGTGTGTGAATAAGAGAGTGTTTGGGTGTTGCCAAGTACAGGGTTGTGGCTTGAAGGGCAGCTGCTATGCAAAAATGCCAGAATAGTTGGCAGATTCATTCTAATAAATAAGGTCGAATTTAATAAATTTTTAAGTCGAAGGAAAATTAAAAAATAAATATTTCTCCCTTATATATTTGACAAAAAGTTACCTTAAGATTTAAATCTACGACAGAAAGTGATTAAATTTCTCCCAAAAAAAAAAAAAAAAAAAAAAAAAAAATTTGCGATTGTTTCTTTTTAATTTTACATTTGTGCTGGGGTGAATAAAACCAATATCACACTCATCGCCATGCGAGAGGACTTTATATATCAACATGGATATTATTATCATCCTGTTGTTGATGTAGAGCCATACCGCTCATCTAATTTATTTATTGTTTTATTTCATTATTATTTATTTTAAGTCAGCTATATAATATACACCACACACAACCCCTGAAATGAAGAATGATAATAATACCACATTAGCATAATATGTTTTGTTATGGCGGGAGGCTTCCAATCATATGCAAAGTCAAATATTCTCACTGGACACTTTGAAACCACAGAAAATTGTATTAAGCCAGACTAAACTCTGACCTTGCTGAAATTAATGCCGCGGGTTTTCTCTCTCTTTTTTTCATTCAGCGGTGGTTCGCTTTTGTCCTAATGTGTGTACGCTTCATGACTCGAGTCCCTGGTGTCGTCTGTCATCTCTATAGTAAATGTCGGCCAGTCAGGCATGTGCAGTGTTAGACACCTCCTCAGCGGCGCTCAAATGCCATATGCAGAGAGATGTCCTTACCGTCTCTTTGTCCTTGAGACGCTCTGACTCAAAACACACACAGACCTGGAACTTTTAGAGACTTTAATCAGATAGTGAGATATGCTAGCGGTCAGTTTTGGGGGTTTTGAATTGTTAGTTTTTCTGTTATATATTAAAACTGATAGGAAAGAAACATTTTTGTTGTGATTTTATTGTTAACTGTTTAGAATATTCTTATATGTAACATAATGCGTTTTGTAAAACATGTTTATGTTGAATTGAAATTAAATGTAGTATATCCAAATGGGCAAAACAATGCATTTTTTTTTTATATGTGCATCAAATAGTGTAAATAAAAAAAATGGTTTTACTATGTACATTGTTGGAATATTTAATCAATTGTATGCGTGTTCAATAAACTAAATCTTTAAGGTTTAATATAGCAATTTATAGGATACAAATGAATAATTCGATTCAAAGAATTCTGTTATCCTCAATGCAATTCAAAAGTTACATTCAGTGCAATAGTTGTCATAACCTGACTTCAACTTATATACGCAGCTGATATTAGTAGGTGAAGTTTAGTGAAATTCGTCACATGTCAATCATTCTCCAGTTCTGCATTGGCCGCACCCGTACATACATCCTCTTTTTCTACAAATTCTCTGCACAACATTAAAAGTCTAAGCCTTTCTTAACTGCACCTATTCTGTGTTCAGGTTTAGCACATTTTTTCACCATAGTTTCTATCTGCGTTCTGAATGATTTTGAGATATTGAACTTCAAAGTTTTGGCATTCCATACAGCAAACAATATGTGTGTAACATTTCTCTTTCATACATTAACATGACAGAAACCCTAAATGTGCTCTAAATGTAAATTATCAAAATTCTTTTACATTTGCAAATTGGGGTAAAACAGACAAAGCAAATGCAGATAGAACCTTCTCATTCTGAAAAGTCATTTTCCGCTTGGAATTATACAGTTCTATCTGGCAGATCATTCATTGAAAGACTACTTATCAAGAAATACAATAAAAAATATATATATATACTGGTGTTGTAACAATATTTTGCTGCTTGAGAAAGTAGCGTTTTTGCTTTCTATAACATTTATTTCATGTTTTAGGATTAACATTTTTTTTTTTGTTCAAATAAAGCATACTGTACAAGGATGTGCTAAATATTTTATCCAGTGCAGATGTTAATTTTATGTAATTAATATATATTTATTGAATTGTATCCTTTATATAAGCTATTGAACTTTATGTATTGAATTATGTCCCATGAATTAAATTAAATGTTTTCCCTTCAAGGATTAATATCAAATGTAAAGACTTTAAATACATAAGTAAATGAGTATAATAAACACTGAAACATGTTTCACTGACTATATATATATATATATATATATATATATATATATATATATATATATATATATATATATATATATATATATATATATATATATATATATATATATATATATATATAAATATATATATATATATATATATATATAGTCAGTGAAACATGTTTCACATTTAATACAGTATATTACATTTTTAACATATACATTAACTTTCATGTCAATGTCAAAAAATGCTTCCAAATCATTACATTTACACACATCTTTTCAGTTTTAGGTTTCTTCTCAATTTTATGTGTTGCAGCATTATTTAGTCGACTTTAGTGATTTTAGTTAACTTTTGTGATTTTGTGTTTCTTTTTGGTCTTTCCCACAATGGAGCAGTCCGGCAAATGACAAAGAAAGCTGATCCTGATTGGTTCTTGTGTGTGCATTTGAAATGGCTAGAGTCGACTCTGTAGATAAAACCTTTTTTTGTTTTTTACATAAAAAAAGTCTTAAAATGTAAACAACTTATAAAAAAAAACATCACCTAATGTAAATAAGTTCTCATTCAATAAGAATATGTGAATCACTCAATTTTGACAAAAATGTCAGACAGAACCTTATAATTCTAAGGTGAAGATTTCTGCTGACAGGAAGTTTAGCTGTGGAGCTCAAGTTAATTTTAGACAACCAGTCCTTTGCAACTCTTGAAGTTCTTATGGAGAGAGGAAGATCATTCCAAAGTCTTGGGGCTGCTACTGAAAAGCTCCATCACCTTGATATCTTAAGCGTGATCGTGAAACTTGCAAATAGAGACGAATACAGACGATCCTTAGAGCATCTCTATCAGCCCCATCTACTTCTGCAAAATGCTTCACTAGTATAAAAAGCATATCACACTCAAGAAGAAGTTTGGTCAATATATATATCACCTTAAGCAATATAATTGTTTAATGAAATATATTTTATTATATTTTATATTATATTTATTATATTTAGACATATTTTCTTTTTCCACAATAACATATACAGTTGAAGACAAAATGATTAGCCCTCTTGTGAATTTCTTATATATATATATATATATATATATATATATATATATATATATATATATCCCAAATGATGTTTAACTGAGCAAGGAATATTTCACTGTATTTCCTATATCATACTTTCTTCTTGAGAAAGTCTCATTTGTTGTATTTCGGCTAGAATAAAAGCAGATTTTAATTTCTTTGAAACAATTTTACGGCCAATATTATTAGCCCTCTTAAGCAATATTTGTTTTCGATTGTCTATAGAACAAACCATCATTATAGAAAGAATTAACCTAATTACCCTGACTTGCCTAATTAACCTACACTGAAAAAAAGGATTTCTGCAAAACGGTGTGCAAACAATGTATATATATATATATATATATATATATATATATATATATATATATATATATATATATATATATTTATATATATATATATATATATATATATATATATATATATATATATATATATATATATATATATATATATATATATATATATATATATATTTTTTTTTTTTTTTTTTTCCCAGTGTAGGTAATCCTTAAAATGTCACTTTAAGCTGATTAGTATCTTTAAAAATATCTAGTCAAATATTACTCCGCTGTTACTCACCGCTGTTACTGTTGCTGCGTATGTCAGCAGACTTGTCAGCAGACTTGAGACGCAGAGCGGAGTTGACCACGATAACAGGGTGCAAGTCCGACGAAGAATGGTTCCAGAGAGAAGGTAAATCAAAAACAAAAGAGAAATTTGAGATCTGCAAAAGTGTACACAGAAGCCTCTGTTGAATTTGTGAAAACAAAAACTGCAAAAAACGCACCTCCTGGGATTTATTTCACACTCTTCAAAAATGTATACAGGGGTACGTATCCATAATGATCCTGGATTGTATATTTTTTCATATTTACATTTTGCAAGCATTATAGCAAATACAATCAAATAAACAGAACTAGAGACATGCTTTTTGGCAGTAGAGCAGGTTGAAAATAGGGACCTGCTGTGGCACTTCATCACAATTAAAAGTAGTACTGAGAGGTCCTTCAAAAACCCTGTTGCTTTTATTTCCTCTTGATTTTTCAAGCATTTTTGACCATGGATCTGAGGAGCATTGCATGGGCTTTTACAAATTACACCAGAGGGAACAAGTGGATTGGCAGCAGTAAACTGTGAAGGAAATGGAATGAAATTTAAAGAACAAAGGAAGCAAAAGGGAAGTACCTGAAAATGAGTTTAGAGTCATTTTTATGTATCTCAGCAGTCACATTTGTCTGCCTCAGTAGTGTTTATTTAGCCTGGAAACTGTAGTGAAATAAATACACAGGAACATTTTTACAGTATCTGCAAAAGAAAATATGGAAACACAATCTAAAATGCATCATTATTATTATTATTAATATTATTATTATTATTGTGGGTATAACAGTGGCTCAGTGGTTAACACTGTCGCCTCACAGCAAGAAGGTCATTGGTTTGAGTCCCAGATAGGTCATTTGGCATTTTTGTGTGGAGTTTGCATGTTCTCCTCATGTCTGCGGGGGTTTCCTTCAAGTGCTCCGGTTTCCCCCACAGTCCAAACACATGCAATTGATGAATTAGCCATAGTGTGTGTGTGTGTGTGTGTGTGTGTGTGTGTGTGTGTGTGTGTGTGTGTGTGTTTGTGTGTGAATCTGAGAGTGTATGGGTTTTCTCAGTACTGGGTTGCAGCTGGAAGAGCATCTGTTGCATAAAACATATGCTGTAATAGTTGGCTGTTCATTACACTGTGGCGACCCCTGATAAATAAGAGACTAAGCCAAGGGAAAATTAATGAATGAGTGAATTATTGTTGATTTATTATTGTTGTTATTATTATGATTGTAAGTGAACTATTATGATTAATATAATTAAAATTCTAATTAATTATTATAATTAAAAATGTAATTAAAGTCTAATAAAGTCTACTTTAGAATTTAACATGTTAATCCAATGTGTTGCTTTATATTTCTGTGCAATTATGTGTGAACGTAAAAGTAATTTCTTAAGGCTGATTTCATGTAATGAAAAAACAAAAATTTAAAAAGGTAACATTTTTCTTTCTTATTATTTCATAATGTATAACTTTTACATTTTTTGTGTGTTTGTAGATAACTGTGGTTAAGAACTGTCACTAACTTAAAAAACCAAACCAATTTCCTCTTTTTTATATTATTATTTTTTTTTTTTTGCGTTGCACTTTTTTCGAACCGATTGTAAATCGGCCCTTGCAGTTCCTCATACAGCCTACAGAGGAGCTGCTGAGAACAAGGTTAACACACATACACACCCAGGTCCCCTCTTGGTCATAATAATAATAAACCAGAGGTGTTTTCACTTGATTTTAACATATTTTAAGGCATGTCCTGGAGGCAACAACAATGTCCCAAAATGTCTCCTCTTGGCTTTAGGTCCCATGTTAGTGGGTGTGTAATGGCACCAATACCCCCTCTTATATCTAGAATGTTCAGGAACCAACTAAATTCAGTTGGTTTTTCCTCAATCTTACTTTTTATTCACAATATGAAAGTATTGTCCTTTTTTCTCTTACAATTTTTAATGCAACATTTGGGTTTTGTCCATAGTTTGGTTACACCAAGCATTTTTTAGAGTAAGAAGCAATATTCTGTCCTGTTAGTTGAAGTGCTCTCTGAGTCTCTGACTATTTGGGGAACATTAGAATAACGTTCTATAAACCTGAAACTAGCATTTTGTTTCTATTGACTAAACTCTTCTGGCTAATGAAAAACAAGCCTTAAAAAATATTCTGAAACCAAACATTGTTAGCTTGGATTTTTATTCACATCCATCACGTTTTCATCCTTTCATTCTCTTTATTTGAAAGATTCACATTTGAAGGCACATTTTGTCCCGTCAGCTGTGGAAAATGTCCTCTTCAACTCTCCTCTTTCTGTCATGGTCGCCCTCTGCTGACTCCATTGACAGGAGCTCGCCGTGGGGTCCCCCAAGGGCCCGTCTAAAGCTGAAAATGCTCTGATAAAAGCCTCCCTTTTTCATATCTGTCCCCAGCTTAAAGTAAACAGACGCAATACTTTGCCTTTTAACCATTAGGACTGACCCTTTCCTCCATTTCCTGCAATTTCCAGCAATTCTTGACTCTGATTAGCTGTGACACGGCAGCCAGGCTTTCATCAACAAATGCTTGCTTGCTATTTCAAACGTACTCAAATCACATTCTTGGAAATTTCAGAGATTGATAGAATTTGCATGTTCTCCCTCTGTTGGCGTGGGTTTCCTCCGAGTACTCCGGTTTACCCCACAGTCCAAAGACATGCGATATAGGTGAATTGAATAAACTAAATTGGCTGTAGTGTATATGTGTGAATGCAAGACTTTATGGATGCTTCCCAGTGCTGGGTTGCGGCTGAAAGGGCATCTGCTGTGTAAAACATATGTTGGATAAGATGGTGGTTCATTCTAGAGGTCTGCGGACAAAGGGTTAAAATTTGTAAAAACTTTCGTTAAAAACTAAGGTCGCAAGTTGTGTCGTTACAAACATAGTTTGTTGATTTGATGCTTCCCAAATTCGTTGTTTCAACGAACATTTGCAAACTGAGTCGCAAACTTTCATGCTTGCAACTACACCTCAGGAGCTTTAGTTAGAAGCTGGCTGTGTTCTATCCCCAGTTATCCCCCAATGCCCTATTCATTTAGAACATTCTAACATTTAAACTTGGAACTTTTAAAGCATTAAAGTCATCTCTCCTTGTAATTTGCTTTCAAAATATTTTTTAAGTTCAGTTTTAGCAATCTTCATGTTTACAGTTGCGCTCCCTTCGCAGTGCACTTTGAAAACATTAATGTCATTCTGAACACAGTTGTGTCTTATGACGAAAGCTATAAGTGACCTATTATTTAAAGGCAGAATTAAACAAGCCCATTATTATTATTATTATTATTATTATTATTATTATTATTATTATTATTATTATTTTAATAATTTATTTTTTTAATTATATTTTATTTTTATTTTATTTTTTTATTTTTTTTGGGGTGAGGGAGGTGGGGGGGGGGTTGAAAATGTAAATTTTTTAAATCTAAAGGCAAAAAAAAAAAAAAAAAACAATACACCAGTGTACATTTAGAAACATTAATGTATGGTAGGTTTTATTCATATGTTGCATAGTTATCATCATCATTATTATTATTATTATTATTATTATCATTATTGTTATTATTAATAATAATAATGATAATAATAATAATAGTAATAGTAATAATAATAACAATAATAAGGACAAATCCAGAGTTACTAAGAGTTTTTTTTATTTAAATGATAGCTGCTATATCTAGAGATATTAATGAATCAGATACCAAATTCTGTAAATGAAGAAACTTCATAGCTCATCTTCTGGGGTTGCTAACAAGCCACGGGTTGACGCGAGGGACTGAAATGTGTTTGAAATGCTAATGAGCAGCAGACAAGAAAATTGCCATTGGCTCACATGTTGTTTGGAGGAGTACACATGAGAAATTACACCTCAGTAGGAGAGAGTGCAAAATTAGCATGTTGTGCAAAGCATGTATACTGTATGTACTGTATGCATACATAAAGAAGAGTAGCAGGAATAATTTTATAACGGTAAATAATGCATTTCTTGAGGGGAAGAAAATAATAATGTTGTGTATTCACTGCTGTGATGCAACTGGGTTAGCATTTATATGAGGCTCATTTGGGTAGCTTCATTCTTGAATCCTTTGTTCCTTCTATTTCATTCCATTTCCTCACAGTTTACATCTGTCAATCACTGTAGGCCCCCCCAACCCCCCCCCCCCTTATCAAACCCATGCAATGTTCCTCCAATTCACAGTCAGATCTCATTGCTGCTTTCGATTTTTTTTTCAATTTTTGATGGTATTAGGTTTTAGTCGCCCTTTTTTAAATAGTTTATACCTCCAAGTATTTCAAGTTCTTGTGGTTTTCCGAGAACCGATTTAGATCTGCTGCTTCACAGTCATGGCTGTCTTGATGAACTCATGTGGTTTTTGGAGTCTATGGGGAATATGTGGATCGCTTGTCTCTCAGCTCAGTGTGTAGCTTCATAATTTGAAAGTGACTTGCATCATGGCATCCCCAGGTCCCAAGTTGACTTGTGCTTAGCTCACTATAAAGCCAGTGCAGTTTTTAGCCTTACAGTTGGAAGTTTCATGTGGACAGAGAAAGCTCAACACATTGCAACTGGAAAAAAAGCAAGCCCTTGTATAAATAAATAACATTGTATACTGCATAAATAAATAAATGTTTAAAATTGTATTTATTTATTTATTTATTTATTTATTTATTTGTTTGTTTGTTTGTTTGTTTGTTTATTTATTTATTTATTTATTTATGAGTTTATTTGAATATTTACTTGTTTATATCACTTATTTACTTGTTTGTTTCACTTGTTTAGTTGTTTATTTATTTATGTAAGTATTAATTTACTTATTTACTTGTTTATTTTTCTTTTTATTTAATTGTTCTTTTTATTTACTTGTATACTTGTTCATTTTACTTGTTTATTTATTGAATTATTTGTTCACTTTTTTTATTCATTTATTTACTTATTTACTTGTTTTTTTCTATTTATTTAATTGTTTATTTACTTGTTTATTTACTTTTTTATTTATTATTTATGTATTTATTTAGGTACTTATTTATTAATTTACTTATTTATCTATTTATTTAATTATTTATTTACTTTTTTATTTATTTATTTTCTTACTTATTTATATCTTTAATGACTTATTTACTTAGTTATTAAAATATTTATTTAATTGTTTGTTAAAATATTTGTAAATTATACTTCATTTAATTATTTAGTTTTATTTATTTATTTATTTACTTAATTTATTTAGTTTATTTACTTATTCATTTATCTATTTATTCAATTGGTAATTTAATTACTTGTTTATTTACTTTTATATTTTACTTGTTTATTTATTGAATTATGTATTTTTATATGTGTTTATTAATTAATTAATTATATTTTGTTTATTTATTTATTTATTTATCTATTTATTTAATTATTTATGTATTTACTTACATATTTATTTACTTATTTTACTTATTTATTTACTTATTTACCTATTTTATCTAATTATTTCATAGTTTACTTAATTACCTATTTATATACATAATTACTTGTTAATTTACTTTAATTACTTAATAAAAATAAAAAAAATCACAATGCAACCAATAGCATGCTACAGCTATCCATAACACTACAATATATGCACAATGCAACAAAATACAGAAACACAATGCAAATTATTCATTCAACCAATTAAAGAAACTCATTGCAAATATTCACAAGATACTGAAACGTGCTGTAGCATTTAACACTTGCCTCAAAAACATGATACAATGAAATACAATAAACATGCTGCAAAAAGCGTTTCTCTATGCAAAAACACAAAGACATTTAAATGTATACCAACATTCTGAAAATCTACGTATGGCTGCATTTCGTGTTTAAAACGAATGCTACATAGCGGTATGATGCTGTTACTTTTTGTGCTTAGCAGCTGACCGTTAACCTCCATGTAGACAGCTTTTCCGCAGTTACCACTTTGTCCAGTTGATCATCGCGTATGTTGGAGGATTTGAGATGCTGAGCGAAGTTGACCATGTCAACGGGGTTTGAGTCTGGCGAAGAACAGGTCCAGAAAGCATGTAAGAAAAATACAAAAGCCAAAAAAAAAAAAAAAAAAACAAGCAAATAACATGGTGAGAATGTGGAAAATTGGGTAAATATCAAGCTGCAGCGAGTTTTTTTTTTCCTTTTTGATTGCTTTGTAAAACACTGTCAGTTAAGTTAAGGCAAATGGTTGGGTCAATCGGTGCTTTTTAAAACACTATCGGTTAGGTTTAGGGAAGGGGGTGGGTGGGATTATTGGTCAGTCAGTCGACAGCAGCCTCAAAAAGCGTACACATCGGCCTCTGGTGGATTCGTGAAAACAAAAACTGCAAACAACATACCTCCTAAGAGGTATTTGGTGCTCTCCAGAAATGTATATAGGGGTACGTAATCAGAATGAGTCTGAGTTGATATTTACAAAGCATCCAAATTCAGAAAAAAACACTGCATATATTGAAAATGTAAACAAATGCTGACAATGTGCGAAATACAGAAATGCATTGTTTCTGTAACAATCAAGAGACTGAACATATCATACCCTGGTATACCTACTTTTATATTTTTACTTCTGGCAATTGTCTTTTAAGGACTTCAGAATTCATTAAAATTGTGATCATCTGTGAATTTGTTTTAGATAAACCAAACATGCATGAATTATAAACCAATGGTAGTCTGTGAGCTTACTTTCTGCCCTAATCCTAAAACCAATAGAAAAACCCTATGTGCTTTCTATAAGGGAACAAGAGATGCAAACTTCTAGGTTAGCCTGCAAAAAATGCATCATCCCTCCAGCATTCTATTAGTTAAACATAAGACGAGGATGTTTTGCACATCACCTCTTTATCATCTGCAATCATAATCATCTGACTGCCCTCAGACATCTGACAGCATTTCAGCAGGATTTTAGCAATAACAGCTGGTTGGTGTCACGAAGACTTCTGTTAATCTAGCTGTTTAGAGATGGATGGTGGGACGCCTTTTTAATGGATCCAAACTGAAGCTTTATACATGATAATTGGCTTTCTGATACAATAAAATAAGGAGAGTAATATGGTGATCTTTTTTTCTGGAATTAAAGGAATAAAAAAAGGAATATGTTGTCACTTTTTGCTCATTATTTGCTCACCTCATGCAGTTTCAGTCACTTATGTGGTGAAATAAATGGAACAATGTTGTCCATTGAGTCAATCTAAGATGATTCTAAGCAAAAATAATGCTAAACATGTCTATTCATAAACAAGGGCCATAAAAAAAGGCTTTTATGATACTTGCACTGTGCTCAACGGGTTCATATGATTCCATAACAAAATATTGCTAAAATGTGTTGACTAGTTTTAAACTGTATGTAGTTTTTGCTATTTTATTGGCATTAATTTGCATTATTTTATCACAAATTTGCGATAGTCATGGTCATTCAAGCATATCATAAAGTATTATAGAACCCAGCACACAAGATTTACTTATTTGAAACTATGAGTTGCTGACTAATTCAGTGAATTGCAACCTGTAGACCTGCTTTGACTGGATCATTTCAATCAGTAAACTGTTAACTGGAGAATTACGATGGGTTCCACACAAGATGCACCACCCTTCAAAGGCCCCTTAATTGCAATTGTCTGTTTTCACACACAAGCAGTTCTTTGGGGGAGGGTTCCATACTAGGGTTCGGCCGATAGACGATGCCGATGGCCAATCCGCTTGTTAAATGTGACGTCACGCGAAGCGGCTTCAGGGTCCAAGCGCTCTATTCAACTGAATGGGGAGACTCATGAAATGGTAATAAGAAACGTTTACAAAGCGATTTAATACTTTCGAAAATCCCGATCGCAACATATATGTCCATGCCTAATATGCGATGGCCAAAAAGTGATTCATTTTTTTATAAACTGTTACATTTTTAGTATTTGTTATGCAGCAAGCCCAGAGATTGTTGTGTAGACTATGATTTTAAATAAAATTAACTTCTTTAATGTGTGATAGGACTAAAACACGATCATAAACGAATTATTTCTCCAATCAAATGAATGGCAGCTTGGTCTCGGAAACAGTATTACATACATCACCACTTAACAAGCGGATAGACAACACGATGCTGAGCGGGCATCGCGATCCTTCGCCCGCCCCTGTCGCAAACCCGTTGACACTGTCATGCGCTCCTCTGAGCTCCAGGCAGAGAGCAGTGCACGTCGGAGAGTTTTTGAAGGATGTAGAGCTGGATCGCGTCTCACCACAGTTGTTAAACGTGATATTCAGACATCCTTAGTCTCCCGAAAGTCTCTATGCATTTATGTTACTCATAATGCCCGCAAACAAGTGATAATCTCCCGGAAATGGCGCGTCTCCCTTCCGGTCCGTAAAAAAGTCGCGCAACCTTCTCACCCCCGGATCCCTCCTTGCTCTTCAGAGACCCCACCCTGCTTTTCGCATAATGACAATGCCATCGTCCATCGCGTTGTAAAACATTGTACGATGCCAAATTGGTTGACATCACCCAACCTTAGTCTGTACAGATAAATTTGTTTGTTACAGCAATCCCTGTTCTTTGCAGTAGATATAACATCACAGCACATCAGCATTAGTGTCCCTAGTGTCATCCTCTAGTTTTTGTTCCAGGTTTTCTCTATGTTATTCCAATGTTCGTAACTGCATCCTCTGGTTACATATACTTTGGTGTCTTTGTGCAGGAGCATAACTAGGGCAAACTAAAAATAATAAGTAATGGGACAGATCACTTAAGATTTTTATGATAATTTGAAGTAGTAATTTAACTTAGTTCAAGCTTGCAGTTTTGAAGATTTCTGGATTCCCCTATCCATTGGGGATTGGACTTTGGTCTTGGATGAGCTGCCTTGAGGCATTGCAAATATGGCCGCAGAGTGAACAGATCTTCCTTGTAAAGGACTCTGATAGTAATTTGATAGTAATAGTATGGGCTCAGGGCCTCTCATTTAAACCCAGTTTGAATGTTCCATCAGTCGTGGGCACTTGTGTAATCTAATCAGTTACAGTTAAAGTCATTGATTAGCAGTGAATATTTTTTTTAATATTTCTCAAATTATGTTTACCAGAGCAACTATTTTTAAATTGTTTCCTATATTTCCTATATTTTGTCTTTTGGGGAAAGTCTTTTTGTGTTTTTTTGAGTAGAATAAAAGCATTTGTAAATCAGTTTAAGGTCAATATTATTAGCCCTTTTAAGTAGAGCTGCTCTTAGAAAGATCTTGATCTCGATATGATCTTCAATCCAGCATCTCTTTGATTTAGCCAATTATATTTTCAAGTTCGGGAGAAGTATGAAGGAGGACGCACAAGTCTTCACATTGTTTTATTTACAGTTAAAGTCAGAATTATTACCCCCTTTTGATTTATATTTGAAATATTTCCCAAATTATGTTTAACAGAGCAAGAAAATTTGAACAATATGTCTGATAATATATATATATATATATATATATATATATATATATATATATATATATATATATATATATATATATATATATATATATATATATATATATATATATATATATATATATATATATATATATATATTTTTTTTTTTTTTTTTTTTTTGGAGAAAGTCTTTTTTGTTTTATTTAGACTAGAATAAAAGCAATTTTACATTTCTTTAAACCCATTTTAAGGTCAAAATTATTAGCCCCTTTAAGCTATTTTTTTATTTTCAATAGTGTACAGAACAAACCATCATTATACAATAACTTGCCTAATTACCCTAACCTGCCCAGGTTACCTAACACATCTAGTTAAGCCTTTAAATGTCACTTTAAGCTGTATAGAAGTGTCTTGAAAATATATAAAGTCAAATATTATTTAATGTCATCATAGCAAAGATAAAATAAATCAGCTATTAGAAATGAGTTATTAAAACTTTTATGTTTAGAAATGTGTTGAAAAAATCTCTCCGTTAAACAGAAATTAAAGATAAAATAAATGGGGGCAAAAAATTTGGTGGGCTAATAATTTTTACTTCAGCTAAATGATTCTTAGCAACATGGACACCTCCAAATGGTGTTGAAAGTGCCACATACTGTATTTATAATGAAAAATGTAACAAAAAAAGTCAATATTGTCTTAATGATGTATTTGTGGCTGTAAATGACATGTCAGCTGATTTTTTTTTTTTTTTTTTTTTTTTTTTTTACACTGAGAGGATGCACAATAAAGTTGTAAATAACTTTCAGTTTGTTGCACAGCGTGGTCACTGAGCAGTATAGAGTCCCTGTCACTGTACTGGGGCATTAGGACCCACACAGACCTCAGGTTGGGCACCCCCTGGAGGCTTCACCAACACCACATTCGACAGCATCCTAGCTTTCCCATGTGGTCTCCCATCCCAGTCCTGACCAGCCGCAGCCCTGCTGAGCTTCAGTGGGCGACCATGTGAAAGTTGCAGAGAGCTAGCTGCAGTCAATACTAATATCATGAATTTTAATGCTATTATCTTTAAAAAAAAATGAAAAAATAAAATCCATTAAAATATTATGTACTGTCATCATGACAAATATAAAATAAATCAGTTATTAGAGACAAGATATTAAAATTATGTTTATAAATGTTTAAAAAAGTCTTCAGGAGGGCTAATAATTCAGACTTTAACTGTGTGTACATCCTATTCAACATCTAATCAAATTTGGTTTGAGTTAACAAAGAAAATGCTTTGAAATTTGTTGTGGAGATTCACTCTGAATGTATCATTTGAATGAGTGAACCATTAAGTGATGACTTGCTCTGACTGAATCATTTAAATCATTAACCGTAGACTCATCATGACAGGACTTTTTGAATCAGTGTAAATCAAATTGCACTTTAAGTCGCCATGAAATGGAAATTATGATTGTCCTTTTTCCCATTATCGTGAGGTACCATTTGAAATGGTCCTGTATTGAAAAAAAAAAAATAGGGTGTATACATGGTTTTGTTCTTTGGGAACCGATTGGATTGTTGAAAGACAGGTATTGCTAACAAAATGAAGGAAGATTGGTGAATTCATAAATTCAGAGAAAATATGAGACCCAACCTAAAGCCCTGCCCTAAAGACATTCCATGTCACCAGGTCCAATTGAAGAAAGTCATTTTCGAGGGGGAGGGAAGGTTATAGTATTTTATTAAAGTGCATGAGAAAAAAAAAATAAGAAGAAGTCTTTTTGTATTCCGCCGAAGAGCATCATACAATTTTTGGAAGGCACAAAAGTGAACTGTCTATTTTAAAGAGAAGAAAGAAAAGAACAAAAGACAGAAGGTTGTTTTGACAAAAGATGGGAATGAAGTGTCAGATTGGGCAGGTGAGGATGATGGAACATGGCTGTATGTTGTTCTCAGAGGCCTGTCAGATCTGACCCAGTTAATGTGCGATTGTGTTGTCCTGCCGTACACGAGTTTACACTGGCTGAAGTAATGAGCTGAACAGAGAAGACATGTGGATTTGACAGGTTCACTGGACTGTGTGTTTCCCTCTGTTCTGTCATTCAACACCATGACAGTTCAGAGTTTGGATCAGTTTGATCAGATTAGCTGTCGTTTATTAGACAGTCAAAATGTTTCTAATAGCGGCCTAAAGCACAGGTTAAAAACGTGACTATAAAATGTGCTATTAATTTTTTTAGCCACTGTGACTGGTTAAAGCCAGGATAAGTTAATAGCCTCAGGATAAGTTAAACCAGAGCCTCAATTTCCTGTCGAACCCAATTATTTTATTTATAATGCATTTAAAAACAAATAAAAGAGTGGTTACCATAAGTGATGCCTCATGTTAACAGAAATTGCTCTCATTTTGACAGTTTTTTTTATTAAAATGTTATTTTTAACTAAACTATGATAAAATCTACCATGGTTACTAATACTAAAAGTATTAAAATTAATAAAGCAACATTGTTTTAAATACAGAAAAGGAGATTTGCTTAAATTTAAACACATGCTCAGCACAATTGAGTACACCTCATTTTGAAAATGAATATTTTTATCCATTTCTCAGTGAATATAGGCAAATATAGGAACTATATTTGGTACAGATTTATTAAATGGATAATAATATATATATATATATATATATATATATATATATATATATATATATATATATATATATATATATTAGGGGTGTCACAATTTTGATTTTTAATCGAAATCGATCGAAATTTATGCTCAATTTCGATTATCGAATCAAAAAATAGAATCGTCGATGCTGCCACGCCCCCATGTCACGTCAGCTTGGCTTGCCAAGCGGGAAAAAACAGGCTTGTTGAAGTGCTTGTTAAACTGCAGAAGCAGGAGACCCGTCTACAGAACTTAAACCCTTTCCTCTTTCAATGAAGTCGCCGGTGTGTAAGCATTTTGGATTTCCAGTGAGTTATGTTGACAACGTTCGTGTTGTCGACAAAAAACACAGTTTTGCAAGCTCTGCTATGTACGTATTACGTACGGTTCGTCCGATAGACAACACCAGCATCGCAATCCTCCGCCACCCCCGTTGCAAATCCGCTCGCGAAAAGTACACACTTAGGCCTTGTTTACACTGTCTTTGTTTTTAAATGGCATTTTAGAATGACAACGATTTGACATCCACAGTGGCGTGTAGCATTTCTGAGCAGCCCTCCTTCCTCTCTACCTCTGAAACATCACGTGACCACACAGACACAGACGCACACACAGCCATATCAGCTTGAGACAGCAGGTCCAGGCAGTCAGAGGAATGCTTCAATCTTTCACTCACTTGTACTTTGTCATTTTAGCGAACACCTGACATACTGTTGGCTGGTTCTTGTTGGTTGTGCGTCTTTTTTACCGACGGCATTATAACGACACAGATCACTGCATATTCACGAGTCCCGCAGAAAAAGTGATTGACAGTTGGTAATTATGTGTGTATCTTGCCTTTATTCATTTACTGTATGATTTGTTTATCGGTAAAACAAAGACCATGCAGGTCTGGTAGTTTAAACGGTAGGCTACAAATAATTAATCGGTCATTAATTAATTATTCATAATCGAAAATCGAATCGAATCGTACCTTTAGAATTGAAAATGTAATCGAATCGAGGATTTGGAGGATCGTGACGCCCTTAATATATATATGTATATATATATATATATATATATATATATATATATATATATATATATATATATATATATATATATATATATCTGTGTGTGTGTGTGTGTGTGTGTGTGTGTGTGTATGTGTGTGTGTGTGTGTGTGTGTTTTATATTCCTTACACATGCTTATAATCCAAATGTATGTGAAAGACAGATTTTATGTTTGAGAGCAGGCGTGTTCAGCTGTGTGCTCTTCATTTAACGCTGCTGACAGCTACTCTGACTGACAGTATTTAAACAGCGCAAAAGCGCATGCTTGTAGAGGCATGACGTGGTTACTTGGAGCCGATCCATGAATCACAGCACATTATGCTTGCAGACCAATCAGAGCCTCTTGAGGGTGGGCCTTTCAGAGGTACTAGTAAATATGACAGTCATTTTTATGTTAGCTGAGTAGCTGTATATAATCAAAGTAAGATATATGAAAAAATAGCATGATTTTTTTTTTTTTTTACAGATGAAGCATAAGAACATTGCTTTGCATCTTATAAACACAAACAAGCCTTAAAAATACGCTGTGGACTACCCCTTTAAAATAAAATTAATAATTAATAATTAATAATTTTAGTTATTGTAAACATATTTAGAAGTTGAAAGATATTACAATTAAATTCAAGCAAAATATTGCTAAATAAATTAAATTTTTTTTTAAATTTAAACGATTTGTTATTTATTTATTTATTTATTTTTGCTTATTTTGCTTTCTCTTTTTTTATTTTTATTTAAAATTTTTCTATAACATATACATTTGGGTGTACTAGTTTTTAGACTGTTATCGTAAGTTACTTTAAGCTCCATATTTGGCTTTAGTACTGACTGATCTAATGTGTTTGCACATTATTATGTGTATCTTACTATTAAAAATGTCAATTTAAAAGATTTGTGAGGGATGTACTTATATATGCTAAACACTGTAATATAATTTTTAATTTTGGCATAAACCACTCTCGGGCCAGACTTAACAGTGGTACTGAATGCAAAGAATAGTGGGCAAAATAGAAAATCTGCTAATATGTGTAAAGAAAAACTCTAATGTCTAGTTTGAATATTTTATGACATATATAAATAAAATAGTTTAAATATGCTTTTAGACACAACGTCGTGTTTATTTATTTTATTTATTTATTTATTATATTTTGTATACACACTGATGATGTCAAACTGTTGAATAAATGCAAAGAAACACTCATAGCACTGCGATATACTGCTAGCTAACACAAATTTAGTTAACGCTAATCAGCCAATCACATGGCAGCAAATTAATACATTTCGGCATGTAGACATGGTCAAGATGATCTGTTGTAGTTCAAACTGAGCATCAGAATGAGGAAGAAAGGTTATTTACATGACTTTGAATGTGGCATGGTTGTTGGTGTCAGACAGGCTGGTCTGAGTATTTCAGAAACTGCTGATCTACTAGGATTTTTACGCACAACCATGTCTAGGGTTTACATAGATTGGTCCGAATAAAATTAAATATGTGGTGAGCGGCAGTTCTGTTGGCGCAAATGCCTTGTTGATGCCAGAAGTCAGAGGAGAATGGCCTGACTGGTTCCAGCTGACAGAAAGGTAACAGTAACTCAAATAACCACTCATTACAACTGAGGTCTGCAGAAGAGCATCTCTGAATACACAACCTTGTCAAACCTTGAAGCAGATGGGCTAAAGCAGCAGAAGACCACACCACTCCTGTCAGCTAAGAACAGGAAACTAAGGCTACAATTCGCACAGGCTCAATAAAATTGGGCAATAGAAGATTGGAAAAACATTGCCTGGTCTAATTAGTCTCTATTTCTGCTGCAACATTCAGATAATAGGGTCAGAATTTGATGTAAACAACATGACAGAATGTCCTGCCTTGTATAAATGGTCCAGGCTGCTGCTGGTGGTTTAATGGTGTGGGGGTTATTTTCTTGGCAAACTTTGGGTCTATTAGTATCAATTAAGCATTGTGTCATCACAGCCTACCTGAGTAATGTTGCTGACCATGTACATCCCTTTATGACCACAGTGTAACCACTTCCAGCAGAATAACGCACCATTTCATATAGTGCAAATCATCTTAGACTGGTTTCTTAAATATGACAATGAGTTCACTGTGCACCGACGGCCTCCACAGTCACCAGATCTCAATCCAATAGAGCACCTTTGGGATGTGGTGGAATGGGTGATTCACATTATGGTTGTGCAGCCAACAAATCTGCAGCAACAGCGTGATGCTATCATGGCAGTATGGATCGAAATCTCTGCGGAAAATTTCCAGTAACTTGTTAAATCTTTGCCATGAAGGATTAAGGCAGTTCTGAAGTCAAAAGGGGGTCCAACACGGTACTAGTAAAGTGTTCCTTATACAGTGGTAAGGTATATAATATAGTATATGTTAGTTCATTTAATCAGTTAGTTTAATAGTTAATATGATTTAATATTTAGTTTGTGCTTGTCATTTTTATATGGATTCCTCAATGTCTATTGGCTTTTGGATATGGTTACAGGTTAGATTATGGACAGAGAAAATTCATCATTTTTATGTAATAGTTTTATTATCCCACTAGATTTATGATTTACTGTACAATTCAAGCAACATTCATGTTATGCATTATTAAAATATACAATATCCAAACACTTTGATAAAATCCTCCCAGCTGGGGACTTTTTTTGTGTGCATTTTGGTGATAAACAGATAAAAGTCACTGCAGTGACATTTTCTTTATGAGACAGTGCTGTCTCTGAAATACGTTTGGGAAATCTGACTCGGCTGATGCCCAAGAAAGAAAGAAAAAAAAACAACAAAAAAAAAACATTATAATCTCTCTGTATTTCTCTCTTTCACTGTAACTCTCTTCATCTTTTGAGCAAATGACACGACATCTCTCTTCTGTTGGCGTAATAAGACAGAGCATCTACCTGCCATACTAATTGGCTTTCTCACTTTTGACTAATCACAGAAGACATGGTTCAGTCCCGGGACACCTGCCAGAAGGACACAGAGAGTCAGAGGCAACAAAAACTGCTAAACAGAAAAGAAAGACATGCATCTAAATGTGTCCCGCTCTCTTCCGCTATCTTATTAAAAAGTCTATTTTGCTTTCACCTCTTGATGTCTGTACTTCACTGTTGATGTATTGTATTTGTTTGATGCGGAACCAGACAGATTCATAGTACTGATGCTGTAACTGAGTAAGACTCTAAGGAAAAAAAAGGAAACCTGCTTATTCTGTGTTTCTTTTGTGTTGCACTTTACTATTAAAGCAAACATAAAATACAATAAAATAGTATTTAAAAAATATATATACAGTAAAATACAATGAGATATCAAGGATGATATTGTGGCGCAGTGGCTAGCACGATGGCCTGACAGTAAAAAGGTCGCTGGTTCGAGCCCCAGCTGTATCAGTTGGCATTTCTGGGTTAGTTTGCATGTTACATGGGAGTGTATGGGTGTTTACCAGTTATGGGTTGCAAATGGAAGGGCATCTGCTGCGTAAAACATATGCTGGATAAGTTGGAGGTAAATACCTTTGTGCGACCCCTGATTAATAAAGGGACCAAGCCAAAAAAATAAAATCAATAAATTAATTAGTTCTACACTGTTACATCATTTACCTGTAGTAACATTGAGGCATTATTGTTGGTTTTATTAATACTTATATTAATATCAGTTTAAAGAGTGAAATCAAGGTGGTAACTTTACTTTACAAATTGATGTTTGTGTATATTACTTATTTATTTTGCCATATGTTGTTTTATATTATCAAAAACAACAACAACAACTACAATAATAATAATAATAATAATAATAATAATAATAATGTTGACAAAAATTATATTACTAATGTTATTAATAATATTATTAATATTAATACTAATAATATTTATTAATATTAATATTAATAAATTGTTAATATTAATTATCATTATTATTATTAATTTTCGTTTATTCATTAATTTTCTTGCGAATCCGGGGTCGCCACAGCGGAATGAACCGTCAACTTATCCAGCACGTTTTTACGCAGCGGATGCCCTTCCAGCCGCAACTCATCTCTGGGAAACATACACACACACACACACACACACAATTTTGCCTACCCAATTCACCTGTACCGCTTGTCTTTGGACTGTGGGGGAAACCGGAGCACCCGGAGGAAACCCACGCAAATGCAGGGAGAACATGCAAACTCCACACAAAAACGCCAACTGAGCCGAGGTTCGAACCCGCGACCTTCTTGCTGTGAGGCAACAGCACTACCTACTGCGCCACTGCCTCGCCATAATAATAATAATAATAATAATAATAATAATAATAATAAGAAGAAGAAGAGTAATAATGATGATGATGACAGCAGAATTAATAATTACAACAATAATAATAATAATAATAATACTGTGTCGTTCCTTTCTTTGCTCACTCGTTCGTTCATTCGTTCCTTTGCCCGCTCACCCGCTCGCTCATTGGTTCTTTCTTCTTTCTTCACTCGTTTGTTCGGCTCTTTTCTTCATTTGTTCATTTGTTCCTTCCTTTCTTTGCTCATTCCTTTCTTTGCTTGTTTCTTACCTCCTTCGCTTGTTACCTACTTCCTTTGCTTGTTCATCCCCACTCGTTTCTTCATTCCTTCCTTCCTTCACTCATTCCTTTGCTCGTTCCTTCCATCCTTCCTTGGATTGTTCCTTCCTTCTTTCCTTTACTCGTTCTTTTCTTCGATCATTCCTTCCTTTGCTAGTTTTTTCCTTCGCTTGTTTTTTTCCGTCGCTTGTTCTTTCCTTCGCTCGTTCTTTCCTTTGCTAATTCCTTCCTTCGCTTGCTTGTTCCTTCCTTCACTCATTTTATCCTTTGCTCATTCCTTCCTTCTCTCGTTCTCTCATTTGCTAGTTCTTTCCTTCACTTGTTCCTTCCTTCTCTCGTTCTTTCATTTGCTAGTTCTTTCCTTCACTTGTTCTCTCCTTCGCTCGTTCTTTTCTTTGCTTGTTCTTTAATTTGCTTGTTCTTTCCTTCGCTCGTTCTGCTTATTTCTTCCTACGCTCGCTTGTTCCTTCCTTCACTCATTTTATTCTTTGCTCATTCCTTGCTCCACATGCTCGTTCCTTCCTTCAATCGTTCCTTCCTTCGCTTGTTTCTTTATTCACCTTTTTCTTCCTTCCTTCCTTACTTTATTTAATCCTTCCTCTATTTAATCCTTCCTCCATTTATTCATTCATTCATTCATTCATATATTTTTGGTTTGTTTGTTTTTGTAACCCTCTTGCAGTTCGTTTCAGTTTTCTCCACAGCATCGGAGTCAATATATTTATTTATTTATTTTATACTCTTCTCTATTATTAATAGATTGCCGGATATGTTTGCCTCAGAGCTCTTTCTTATTTGCCAGCTGTGACAGGCACACAAGACTGGAGTAATCTGCAGTTTTATAAAGTGCTGATAGCACACATTACCCGTGCCGTCCCGTAGGCCCCTGAGGAGCGCAGTGTTTTGCCCTGTAAGCGTGGGTTTACCCCTGTTCACCCGCACACACACCGTCCTGATCGCACCAATGGCACATGCAGAGCTGCGGGGAACGAATGACCCACCTGGTCATGAAACTGTGTGATGTATTTAGTCTTGCTGGCATGAGCAAAAGACACTGAGACGGGAATCTTGGCTCCTGTGTGAGTTTCATCATGCAGTGGTGTGAGTTTTTTGTTGTTGTGCTCTTCAGTCTCTGGGGAGCTGGAGCCGACAGGGGGGACAGAGAAGGACATTTGTGAATGAGTTATTGGGGATTGCATGTTGCAGCAACATCCTTGAAAGTGCATCTAGAGGAAGGCAACCTCAATCTTTTTGTGTGCAGGGAGAGAATATATTTAGGTTTTCCTCGTACATGCCTTAATGTATGTGGTAAGATAGCTAGATTTTTTTTTTATATTAAACAGTTCAGTGAACATGAGCATGTAATTTAAACTGTTCAAACAGAGATAACAAATTGTGAACGTTTAAATAAAGGTCTTACTTTAAAATGAATTGTTGAATTGTTGAAAAGAATTAACAATAAACTAAGAATTTCAGGTTAGTAAATTACCACGTTTCTACTAGTTAATAGTTAGTAAGGTGCTAATTGGGTTTGGGCATTGGGTAAGATTAGGAATAAGTTAAACTGATTTTTAGACAAAAGGATGGGAAGTTATTGTTTCGTAAAGAATGAAGGTTTACATGAGGATAATACTACAGTATTAAGCATCCTGGAGAATGATGTCAGTCAGTGTTGTAGTAAAATTAAATTCAATTTATATAAATTAAATGAACATGACATTTAAACTGGTTCAAATGGTGAAATCAATTTGTGAACTTTTAAATAATGCTGATTTTATTTCTGTTTGTGTTGTGTTCCATTTTATTTTATTTTAATACAAATAATAAACTAAGACTTTCAGCATAATCAGCATAATAAACTGCTAATCCGCTACTTGTTAATAGTTAATAGATGGGTTTAAGTATTTGGTGGGTGTAGAATAAGATACTTCTTTACAAGTACTTGAAACAGTAAACAGTCAATATCTTATTAGTAGGCAAGTTAAGCCAGTGTGTTAAACTAAACTATTTTATTTTATTTTATCACTTTAATTTACAGAACAATTTACTCTGTTAGCAAACCATAAATTTCAGCTCAGTAAACTACCACGTTTCTACTTGTAATTAGTTTGTAAGGTATTAGTTGAGTTTGAGTATTGAGTAAGATTAGGGATGTAGAATAAGTTAATAAGATATTTCTTTACAAGTACTGATAAACAGCCAATATTTTAATAATAAGCAAGTGATAAAATATATAAATGTCTATATATAATATCCTGCAAGCAAAAAACAATTGTAATATATATATATATATATATATATATATATATATATATATATATATATATATATATATATATATATATATATATATACATTGGGTTACTTTATGATATATCACAAACTTAGTGAAAATAGAGATCTGTAAAGTTTTAAATTTGAAACTGTGGCCTATTCTCTCTTACTAGGCAAATAACAAACTGGTCAGCATTTTCATCCTTCCTCAGTCCCAAAATTTGGACATTTGAATAATAAAAAAAGATGCATAATAATGTAGAGCGGCACAATTTTTCTAGTTTCTTTTGTAAAAAAAAAAAAAAAAAAAAAGTTTTTGAAACTTGGTTCGCTTTTGGTGCTTCACAACTTAATATTGGTAGTTTTTTTTCTTTTAAGATTTAGAATAAAAGTTACTTATAAAATATTTTCACAACAATGCAGTGAAAATTGACCTTACTTGCATCAGATTTGCTTGTCTAAAAGCCTTTTTTGATGGGTTATTTTGATATCTTATGATGGTATAACAGTCATAATAAGACAAATGAGCTCATGTATGGGACAAATACTGGACCTGTCAGTTATTTTCTGGACCTGTTAATTTTTCTCTTTCTAAAATAAAAAAAAATATATATATATATTTTCCCCTAATGTTACTTTGGGTGTACACATTTTTTGGACCAATATTTTTAGTTATTTTGTTAGATTAGTTCCAGATTTGGCTTCATTATTGATAAAGTACTGGTTAACAGCCAATATTTTATTAACAAGCAAGTGATAAGGTCACTGTTAAAAAACTAAACTGTTTATATGTTACTATCAATGATATTAATGATTTATTTAATTATTATTATTATTTGTTTGCTTGTTTGTTTATTTGTTTTGTTTGTTTATTTAATTTGATTTATTTAATGTTATTATATTTAATTTAATTTAATTTAATTTAAATTAATTTAAATAAATTTTATTTGATTTGATTTTATTTTATTTTATTTTATTTTATTATTTTATTTTATTTTATTTTAATATGCTACTGATATCTTAGAAATGGGTTGCGGCTGGAAGGGCATCCGCTGCGTAAAAAACTTGCTGAATAAGTTGGCAGTTCATTCTGCTGTGGCGACCCCGGATTAATAAAGGGACTAAGCCGAAAAGAAAATGAATGATAGAATGCTACTGATATCATTCTCCCTAATATTTAATGTTTGTTTTCCCATGTAAACCTTAATTCTAAGCAATCACTTTCCATGACATTGTCTAAAAATCTTTTAAATGCTGCCAAATTACCTACATTTAAAAAATACAAATAAATAAATTACCTATCTATTTTTAATTAAATATTTTTAATAATAAGTATTTTAAAAATGTGAACACGTTTTTTGATTTAACTTAAATAACAACAGAAGTGTTACTTTACTTCTTTTAACAAAAGATATTCACCTTATTCTCTGCAGACGAGTGGGCGCAGCCATTTGAATAATTTTGGCTCAAAACTTCCGGTCTCATTCACTTTCATTCAATTTTAGATATTAAAAACACCCTGTTCTGCTACGTGATGCTGCAAACTGATCTGTTCTTATTATGTTACTCTATTAGTCATGCAATCACTTGTTTATAGAGCAAGTAGTTTGAGCGTTTTCTGCCGTTCATTATTCCTAGTCGTTTCTCCCATAGGCGACTGAATCTGAAGTTCTAAAACAATTGCAAAAATGAGTACACATCTGCAATGAAGAATAAGGTCAATAGTGTTTAAAAACATGGAAAGATAACCTCACTTTCTATCTCCAGTTCTTCATTCTAGTTAGATATATCTGGAATTCATCCATTTGGCCTTAAAATGGTGTCTCGATTTTGTTTTCCGGATCCCAGCAGAAATGGTCTTTCACATCACATGCAGCAGCAGAAGTGTAGAATCTGAGCTGATTGCGTAGTTGCTAAATAATGATAAATGCCACACTAAACCTGTCGCCAAGCAAGCTTCACTCTCTCATTAGGACAAATGAATAAAAACATTGTGTCACGGTATCAAATTAAGCTGTTTGGCTGATCAGTGAAATGGTAGAGGAGTTTAAAGCCTGTAGACGTCTGCTAATAACAATCTAGCTTTTTTAATCAGACACGTAAACAGCCAATTACACAGAAAAGCATCTGCTGGCTTACACCTTTTTGTGTGTGTGTGTGTGTGTGTGTGTGTTTTTGGGATCCAATACTGAGCAATCTTTTAAAATCAATGCACAATTATGTCGTGTCGAATGGGATTCTTATTGTGGTTTGAGTGTGAGGCCAGATGACAAAACATGCACAGTTATTGCATTTTAGATGGCTCTGGAAAGTTGAAATTAGACAATAGACAACGGTTGGAGTTTTTGGGAGGTCCCCTGGGGGTATCCCCAAAGACTATAAAATACTCAGGACATGTCACTCATATCTTTTTGAATGGGGAAAAGTGTAACAGTCAATATGGCTATATGGCAAATAAAGCCCGCCTTCTAGTACAAGAGCCAGTTATCGATTGCTATAGACCAGGGGTGTCCAATCTCGGCCCTGGATGGCCGGTGTCCTGCATATTTTAGTTCCAACCCCAATTAAACACACCTGAACCATCAAGCCCTTGTATACTAGAAACTTCCAGGCATGTGTGTTGGAGGAAGTTGGAGCTAAACTATGCAGGACACCGGCCCTCCAGGACCGAGTTTGGACACCCCAGCTATAGACTGACAATACTCTGGGCATGGAGCTCAGACCAGACTTGAGTTTCTGCAGATTTGTGATGTGATTTGTGTGTTTAGAAATGAAACTAAAGCGACAGTTGTTGTTTGATTTTATTGGTAATTCCTTATATGTAATGTAATCGTAAGCTTGGCAAGCAGTTTTGGAGAATTTGATGTTTCTTTATACAGACAGGATGCCTGAGCATACTGCCCGAGAGGTGTTTCAAAGATAGACGCCGAGTGAAATGACTTTCCTTAAAGGGACTCAGGAATTCCACAAAGCAGGTTATGTTAATTTCCTGGATAAGTTTAAGGATACATTTTAAAAAGAACATTTGCTTCGTGTTCAAGATACTGATTTAAAATAAGTTTAAACAATACATTGCTTAGGATTATGTCAAGGACAGACTGCATGATTTTAGCCCTGATTTATTTATTTATATATGTATTATGTCACTTTGTAAAAGTTTATTATTACCATATGTTGAGTCTGCCCTTACTTTATGATAGAGTGCTTGGACCTGGAAGCCACTTTGCGTGACTCACACTTAACAGGCGGATGTAAGTTCCCATAGCAATTTGGAGCAGGTTATGTTTCAGGGTTAGTTTACATATGAGTAAAAAAATGCTGGGTTGTTGGATCCAAACATTAGATCAGCTACAGTTTGGTTAAAAAGGGTCATTTAAATGTAATACAAAATATATATATATAAAAAAAAAAACAAATAGCTCAATGTTGGATATAAGTTGTTCATAATGCACTTCTCAATGAAACACAATTAGAAAAAAATGTTGAACAACAAACCATTAACATACAGTACATAAACATAAATAATCCTGCAAGCATTAAAAATAATTGTCAGTTCAATCTATAATTAGCAGCTAAAGCATAATTCTAAATGCTTTATTTAAAAATAAATAAACAAATATTTATTAATTTATGTATTTGTTTAAAATATTTATTATTTATTTATTTATTTAAAAATAAATAAATATCTATTATTTATATATACATATTTATTTAGTTAGTTAGTTATTTAGTTAGTTAGTTAGTTAGTTAGTTATTTAGTTAGTTAGTTAGTTAGTTAGTTAGTTAGTTAGTTAGTTATCAATAAAATATAATGCACAGCTACCAGTAGGGGCCAATAAGCTTTAAGTAAAAAAATAAAAATAAATAAATAATAATAATAATAAAAATAAATTTATGAACAAGAATTGTCAGCTTTCACATACTGCTACTCTCAGATGATTGCATTGTATTAAATCGCTTGACATAAAAGTGCTAAATGAGTATATGCTTGCAAAAATGTATCTTGCCATATATATCTATTTTTTAACAATATTTCACATATTTTTGTTTTTCTTCATTTTTTTTTCTGTTTTTAAAAATGTTATTTAATATTATATTATTCTAAGATTATCCAACATAATCTAACAAATTTTGGTGTACAAGCTTTAGGACCAGTTATTTTGTTAGATTAGTTCCAGATTTGGCATCAATACAGACTAATCTAATATATGTGCATACATATAACATGTGTGGGTGACACGGTAGCTCACGGTGCCAATTGGCATTTCTGTGTGGAGTTTGCATGATCTCCTCGTGTTGGCGTGGGTTTCCTCCGGGTGCTCTGGTTTCCACCACAAGTCCAAAGACATGCAGAACAGGTGAATTGAATAAACTAAATTGGCCATAGTGTATGAGTGTGATTGCAAGTGTATGGATGTTTCCCAATACTGGGTTGCAGCTAGAAGGGGATCCACTGTGTAAAACATATGCTGGAAAAGTTGGTGGTTCAGCTGAAGGAAAATGAATGGATGAATGAATGAATAATGTGTGTTCCACAATCTGAATTATTGTTATGGCTTTTCATATAGTTTTTTTCTCTTCATCTATGTAAAGCAGCTTTGACACACACATTCTGGTGATATTAACTGTACAGTACATTAAACAGATAATGAGAAAACAAGTTATTTGCAATTGCTAATGTTATTGCTAAAAATCTTTTGATATGTTAATGTATGCATGTTTCACAATAACACAGCTTGAAGTTCGTCTTTCCATCTCTCCGCATTTCTGACCTGCAATCCGTTGAGAAAATTAATTCATCCACGCATAATATGTTGAAATACAGTCTGCGGTTGTGCTTTTATCAGCATTTTAATCAGCTCATGATGGGGTTGTGTCAACTTTTCATCATAACAGAGTAGAATAGGTGGGCTGTGAACTCACTTTGAGGAGTCTAGAAACTTTGTGTGTGTTGGTTCTTCACCTGAGATTAAGTTATCATTAATGCAGGACGCCCACTTCTGAAAAACACAATGAGAGCTTTACTGAATATTATGATTGAGTCTTTTAGGACTGTAGAACTTTTTTGAAGGTTTCCGGGTTAATGGAGCAGTTCACAACTCCGGTCTTTCTGTTCAAAACAGATTTAGGAGAGATAAAGTTCAGTTTTGTTATGTGTTTCTCTGTTGCACAATTATTGTATAGCATAAAATGTTAATTTTTATTGTCTATCAGCCTGTTTTAATTTATTTAATTTAATTTAATTTAATTTAATTTAATTTAATTTAATTTAATTTAATTTAATTTAATTTAATTTAATTTAATTTAATTTAATTTAATTTTATTTAATTTAATTTTATTTTATTGATTTAATTTAATTTAATTTAATTGTATTCCATTTTAATTTTTAAAATTGTTATTGTACTTTATTTTATTTTATTTAGCTTTATTTCTATTTATTTTATTTTATTTTGCTTAATTTTTATTTTGATTTAATTTAATTTAATGGAATTTGGTTTAATTTAATAAATTTTATTTAATTTTAATTTGTTTTTATATTATTTTCCTCAATTATTATTATTATTATTATTATTATTATTATTATTATTATTATGTTATTTTATTTTGCTCTATTTTTATTTAATTTAATTTTAGTCTATTCTATTTTTATGTAATATAATTTAATATTTTTATTTTATTTTATTTTTTCCATAAAGTAATTCATCAATTTTAAGGTCAACCTATCAAACACATGTATTGTCATTTTCAACTATTAAATGTAATACAATTTTATATTATAATTGTTTTTGTAATCAATTTTGTAATATTAAACATTACAATTCTATTTTACATTTTCAATTCCGTCCGTCCGTTCGTGTACACTATTTCTGTAACTATCCACAGGTACATCTAAATGACATCACCATCAAGAAAGGGACATTGATTTAAAGGGAAATTAACACAAACTCCAGTAAGTTCTGGCAATCAATCAAATAAGTTCTTTATTGTTTTGTGTTGTTATTTAGATTTTTTTTTCATTGTTAAGTTTTGGATTTTGTATCTAAAAAATGCAGAAATCAGATAAATAGTGCTATTAGGTAAATATTAACATATGATTATACAATCCAAAGCCCTGGTAAGGCATCAGTCATGGACCATGCATGAAATACTGCTATATTTATGTTATGCAGTGCTGGGGAATATGCTAGTACAGTATATTAGAACATATTTTGGTTAAAGCCACATTTTTGCACCACTTCAAGAGGAGAATGTCAAAATTTGCCAAGGCTTTTACTAAATGCCATCAGAGTGATGTTTGGGAGGTTGACAGAAAAAATAAAAAAGCTTGGTTTCCCATATGAGTCCGCCCTGTTTTGTTAAATGTGGCGTTTTCTGGGAAAATGTCCTCAGCAGAGACATGAGATCATTAGAGACTGTGAATAAGTGATGTGTGTTCCTGCCTCTGGTCATCTACCATCAGTCAAGCAGACTCTCAATCCCGTCTGCTCTCTTTCTCTGTCTCTCTGTCTGACGCTGTTTGATTAGTGCCACAAAATTTATTACATTATAAATTACAATACATATGGTGGCTCAGTGGTGAGCATTGTTGCCTCACAGCAAGAAAGTCGATGATTCGGGTCCCAGCTCTGCTAGTTGGCATTTCTGTCTGGAGTTTGCATGTTCTCTCCATATTGGCATGGGTTTCCTCTGGGTGTTCTGGTTTCCCACACAGTCTAAAGACATGAGCATAGGTGAATTGGATGGGCTAAATTGGCCATAGTGTGTGTGTGAATTTGAGAGTGTATGGGTGTTTCCCAGGACTGGGTTGCAGCTGAAAGGATATCTGCTGCATAAATAACAAATACCGGAATAGGTTTATTTTGCTGTGGTGACCCTTGATAAATAAGGGGCTAAGCTGAAGGAAAATGAATTAATGAATGTATGATGAAATTTGATCAAATAAAGAATTAAAATTGTTCATGTTATAAATGAGTATATTTATTTATTTTAATATTTTTGGTTTGATTTATTTATTTGATTTCTTTAGACAACTTAATTTTACATTAACATTTGTTTAAATAATGAACACATTATTTTATAATATTCTGTTATCCTATATTAAATTTAAAAGGTTATTTTCAACTTTATATAGAACTTTCTTCAAGTCAGGTCTTTTCCCTATAGATTTTTCATCCACTAATAGAAAGAAAATCACATGTACTTCTCTTTTCCACCAACCCTTTAAACAAATGTTCCCTGCATTACACTCGGATTCTCTTTTCTACCTAAATAAATAGGCATTTTTGCATCACCAAAACATTTTGTTCAACCATTTTTTTCTCTCTTTGTTTTAGACATTTTTAAACCATAATAAATACAGACATGCTAAAATTGTCATTAAAACCATAAAAGAGAGAGAGAACAGAGACCCCAAAAAAAGAGGAGACTAATCAAAACATCTGTGATGCACTTGCAAATGCATGCACGCACGTAATCTGGATGATTATAAATAAATCATTGTAAATTTGCTGATTATTATTATTATTATTATTATTATTATTATTATTGTTATTATTATTATTTATTTATTTATTTATTTATTTATTTATTTTTACTGTTTTATCCATAAATGTTGATTGTTAAATGAACAGTTTATTCTATTTTTTTATTTTAAATAAATAAATAAATAATAATTAAATTTAATTATTCATATATTTATTTTCATGCTTTTTTGTTAATTTATTTATTGATTGATTGATTTATTTTTACTACTACTACTACTACTACTTATTAGCTTTTGATTGATTGGTCACGTTTCTTTATTTATACAGTGCAAACATATGCAAATATATATATTTTTTAAATGATTTAATAGTTTTTGTTTGTTAATTGGAAGTTGTAACAAACAACAGCTGGGGGGGACTTCATGTACTCATGCAGTTATTATTATTCATACATCTACTGTACGTAAAGGAAAATATTTATTTTTTGTCATTCAGCTGGCAAGTGATGGCACATTGTAGGATGTCTAATAGTTCACTTTATCCTCTTGTTTTTTTTTTGTTTTTGTTTTTTTCTGCGGTCAAACCTGATGCTTTTATTTAGCTCTCAAATTATTAATGGAACTTCCATGACAATCAAATACCACAGTATGCAATTGTTTCTCCAGAAACTCTCCTAAAGCATAAAGTTTATAAATGACAGAGAATGCATTTTCAAAAACATTTGCACCATTTTATCAAAATGTACACACTTTTTTTTAATATTTATATTATATATACACACAAATACTTTGCAGCATGTTGTCATCATATAAAATGTTAAGAATTTTTTCATGAACTGTAATTTTGAATCATAATTTTGAATGACTATTTAACAACGGAGACTGGAGTAATGATGCTCAATGTTCTGAAGGTCCCATCACAAGAATACATGATAGATTTTAAGGGCCCTAGTGTACACCTGGCACAAAAAGGCGCAAGACATATTTGATTTGTTGCTATTTTTCAGACCAGCGCAACAGTTGTGTTCACACTTTCTACCACATTGTTTAAACAGCAAATCCCTTTGTGGACTCAAGTGTGTACAAAACTGTTTCCTTATCCACGAAAGTAAAGGAGTAAAGAGTAAAAGTACAGTAAAGAGAAAGTAAAGAGGCCAAATGGAGGAGGCTCATTCTTTATCCTCGCACTCCAGATGATCTGTTTAAATGTTTTCTCACTAGTGAAGTGTTCTGTTTTTCCACTTACAAAGTCCGCCATGTAAATAGCAAATGCACCACGACGTGATGCGTGACGCAACAGACTCTTAAAGGGAGTGGGAGATGAGACTCTGATTTGTTTAATGTACGTTATTCTCAAAACACATCCATAACTCATTAATAGAATAAGCCCAACCCTGTTAGACCATGCGCAGACCTTATTTTTCCATCCTTAAAATAGCAAAAGTAGATTCGGATCCATGCTTAATGCTTTTACGCCATGCTCTTTAGAGTTTGCGCAGATCAAATAGAGCCCTAAATCTGTTTAAATAAATCTTCAATATTCCGTCAGGGCAGAAAGTCCCAGAAAAATCCCATCAACCCTAACTTCTTTTTTTTATTCACAGCAATACAATCCACATTAATTTAAACTAAACTATATATGCAGCATTCCCAACTCCGAACGTTACTGTTTTAATATTCCAACAAGTACCATTTTGGGCAAAAAAGCTTCATCCTCTCATTAAGAGTCTCATTATCCGCAAACTCTTTTTTTGTTGTTGTTTGGGCTGTTGTTGTTCCCTGTACGCTCAGATTTCGCCTCTCATTATCCTTGGGCAAATACAGTTTACAGAAATGAAAACAATCAACATGAAGTTATGTGACTAGGGAAGGGTGAAGGCAAAGATTATGCGAGACGATGCCTGATGAAAATAATAAGTGCGTTTAACTAGGCATATTGGAAGCGTTTTCTTGTGTCGTGAATGATCCGCTGGCAAAGTAAAGTAAATGGATGGGTGTCTGTGTCGCCTCCAAATCGGGCATTAGCAATCTGGATAATTATCCTGTGGTGTAAATAGCAGGGCTGGATGTGTGTTGAGGGTCTGCTTGTCCATATATTTTGCTGGATATCCAAGTCCAAGTTGATTTTTTTTAAAGGCTTTTGGAAGTGTTGCAGTCATTAGTGATGCATGGAATTATTTACTCTGTGGAATAAATATGGGGTCATTGTGAGGTTATAACTGACACATGGTGCTTGGAAGTCGGATATGATAATTATCTCATTTACAAAAAAAAAAAAAAAATCATAATTAGCATATATTAATCTGACTGCTTTTGCTTTATCAAATGATAAAGGGATAATTCTTATAAAAATGAACATTTGCTGTTAATTTATTTAGGCAAAGATGAGTTTTAGGCGAAGCAGTGGCGCAGTAGGTAGAGCTGTCGCCTCACAGCAAGAAGGTCGCTGGGTCCCTGGTTCGAGGCTCGCCTCATTTGCTGTTTCTGTGTGGAGTTTGCATGTTCTCCCTGTGTTCGCGTGGGTTTCCTCCGGGTGCTCCGGTTTCCTCCACAGTCCAAAGACATGCTGTACAGGTGAATCGGGTAGCTAAATTGTCCGTAGTGTATGAGTGTGTGTGTGAATGTGTGTGTGGATGTTTCCCAGAGATGGGTTGCGGCTGAAAGGGCATCCGCTGCATAAAAACTTGCTGGAAAAGTTGGCGGTTCATTCTGCTGTGGCGGCCACGGATTAATAAAGGAACAGACAAGAAAATGAATGAATAAAGATGAATTTTAGCTTAAATTGTGGTTCTTAGTGATTGATTTAAAGCTAGTGAAGTAATACAAGCGCTAAACAATACATGTAACTTTGTTTAATTTATCTTTAGTGGTATAAAAGAGAAATATGAACATACTTATTGTCCCCAAAATATAGAAATACATGACATGTAATGTACTGGTGGATGTTTACTTATCCACACTTTTGAGAATTCATCAGAAACTAACTGCAATTTAGCAATGCTTCATATTACAGTTACAGTCCTTGTCATAGTTTCAAATGATCATAGTTTTCAAAAATAATGAGATTATCAAAACAAATAACATTGAAAATTAATATAACGTCTAACTAACTAACTAATACTCTACCTGACAAAAGTCTTGTCACCTAACCAAGTTTTAGGAACAACAAATAATAACTTGACTTCTAGTTGTTCATTTGACATCACAAGTGGCTTATATGAAAGACAAAGGCCTTTTGTAAAATATAAAATATGATCATGCCTTTTTTATTTATTACTTAATTAGAACAGCAAGGTCTGACTTTGCTTAGATTAAAGTTGTGTCACTTAACAGAAATAATGCACAGTATGGAATATCATCTCTTGAAAAAGGAATTATTGATGTGTATGACTCCATGAGCTTGGAAGACTGCATCCATACACCCCTGCAATGACTCAAATAACTTAATAATAAAGTCATCTGGAATGGCAAAGAAAGCATTCCCATATGACTCCCAGAGTTTATCAAGATTCTTTGAATTCATCTTCAATGCCTCCTCCTTCATCTTAGCCAAGACATGCTTAATAATGTTCATGTCCCATGACTGGGCTTGCCAATCCTGGAGCACCTTGACCTTTTTTGCTTTCAGGAACTTTGATGTAGAGGCTGAAGTATGCATAAGGAGCACTATCCTGCAATCCTTCACCAAACTTGACTGTTTTCTGTGAGAATCTTGGGTCCATGAGGGTTCCAGTAGGTCTTCTGCAGTATTTGTGATGATCGGAGATGCAGTTCAACAGATGATTCATCGGGAAAATTTACCTTCTGCCTCTTTTTCAAATGATCAATTAGAAGTCAAGTTTTATATTATTTGTTGCTCTTACAACTGGGATCGACGACATACCCTTTGTAGAGTGTAACTGACTAACTAACTATTTATAATTTATACCAAAATAAACACAAATAGAATTAAAACATGGAAGTATATAAAGTATGCCTAAACTCAAAAATTTAAAAGTGACAAAAACTATTGATTTTATGAATGATCAAGAGCTACATTTCTTTAACTAAAAATCTTATCTCATGCTATACTGAAAAAAAAAAACGTCACATGCATTTAAAATGGCATAGGTATTAAAAATAAAGTAGCTTTTACCTTGAAGGACCTGTATTAAGGAAGTAATATGTGACATAAAGTTTCAAGGTTTGAGTTGAATTGGTGTGCATCTCTTTCAGAAAGTGTTTACTTCACCCTGGCTTGAGAACACAGTTTATGGGCTGGATTTAACCATTATTTCACAAGCATTTTAGCATGAAATTAGATCTCTCTGAAGCTGAAGGCAAACAAATTTTATTGAATTTCACTTGATCTCTTTGCTTCAAGGCCTTGTAGCTCACAATCTCAGATGTAATGTGAATTTAATTGATATCACAGGGCACGCACAGTGTACCGGTGTAATATGAAATCCAGGCATTAATAATGGCGTTGACAACAGGTTTCTAAACAAAGCGTCTAATATTTTATTTTTCTCCATCCAGAAATGTGAGAATGTATGAGTCACTGACATAAATCTTTAGTAGACAGCAAACACTTTTCATGCTGGAGTTAGGAGACTGCTTAATAATTATTTAATTTTATTTAATTTTATCTAATTTTATTTTGTTTTGTTTTTGTTTATTCTGTTTAATTTCATTTTGTTTTGTTTTTTTAATTGAATTTTATTGAATTTTATTTTAAATCAATTTAAATAATACTTCATATGATATTCAGTCATTATAATACTATTAATAATAATTTATATCATTACTTATACACTTTAACGTGAGAATATGGTATGTCCTTATTTACATAGTGGACAAATACTTGTTTTTTGACTGTTTATTGAGGGACATACTGATTGATCACTTATTAAAATATTTATAACAATCAAAGGGTATATGATAAATGTTTATTTATTATTTATTTTAATTATATATATATATATATATATATATATATATATATATATATATATATATATATATATATATATATATATATATATATATATATATATATATTTTTTTTTTATTATTATTGTTTATTTATTGCCCATACATTTCAATATTTACAGTGAACACGGGAAACAAATGTTTTTTTTTTATTTATTTTTATTTTTAAAAAATATATTATATATTTTTTTTTATTTAATTTTGCTTTGTTTTATTTTATTCTGATTTAAATGACATTTGAAATATGAAATATTCAATAAAAATAAATAATGTATCGATTTTTAAAGCCGAATCATACTTTTAAATTATTTATTTTAAAACATGCTCACATATGTAGCATTGCTCACAGTGAATTTGTTTATTATTTGTTGTTTGTTGATTGATTGGTCATGCATTTCAAGATTTATAATTAACATAAAATTGCTAACTATTTAAAAAAATAATGATTTATAATAGATTTTATTTTATATTTAAAATAAATGTCATTTTATTTTATTTTAAATAATACCTAATCAGGTATTGAATCAAAATACGTAATGTGTGAACTTATTAAGCCACATCATACTGTTAATTTATTTATTTTAAAAACACACTCACATTTTAGCAGTCACAGTAAATATTGTAATGTTTATTGTTTGTTGGTTGATTGATCTTAAATTTCATTATTTATACTGAACATAAAATAGCGAACAAACTATTTATTTGTTTTTGTTTGTTTTAATTAATTAGAATTTTACAACATACTAAAGTTAGAGGGGGAAAGTCAAGTTGTTATTAATGCACTTTTTGTATTATTTGGACATGTTTACATGCAAGTAGAGGAAAAACACTCAAATATATATATTTGTTTGTTATTCATCTGACAAGTGAGGGCACATTGTTAGTTGTCTAATAGTTCACTTTATCCTGCTCTGGTTGTTTTTGAGGTGCATTATTCCTGCGGTCAGACCTGAAGCTTTTCTTCAGCTTTCAATTTATTAATGAAACTTATATATAATGACAATCAAAGACCACGTTATATAATTGTGTCTCCAGGAACTCTCTTAAAGCATAAATCCAAGCTGTATGCATGTAATAGCAAAAGTAACCCTGGTTTGTACCTTCTAAATCTGTCAGTATCTGTCATGTCATTTTATTGAATCTACTGTAGCACCCTCTTCATTTGTATGTGTTTAGTCCTGAGTTACTGAAGTTATATAAGAGGACGCTCTTGAAATTATGAAGTGGTTTACTAATAATGTTGCAGTGAGTGTTATGTTTTGAGCCAAATAGAAATACATACTTAAACAGTTAGGTTTCACTTAATACTGTACTTTTTGTGGATCATTATGTATGTAAAAAGTAAAAAAAAAAATACACTTAAGTTTAGTCATGTTTACGTCTAATTATCCGTATAGATACAATACTTGGAGTTTAGGGGCCATAAATGAGAAGCCCCTACCTCCTTTAGTGGATTTTGTTATTCTGGGTACTAACAGAAGCCCTGAGTTTTGAGATCTTAAAGAGCAGGTGGGATTGTAGCGAGACAGAAGCTCACTTAGATATACAGGAGCTCGATTATTTAAAGCTTTATAGGTAAGAAGCAATATTTTATATATTAATATTAAAAAAAAAAAATATATATATATATATATATATATATATATATATATTTATATATATATATATATATATATATATATATATATATATATATATATATATATATTTATATATATATATATATTAATAATAAAATATTTATAATATTTTATAATTAATACGGAACTAAAATTGGGGTGATATGGTAATTTTTTCTAGACCTGGTAAGAACTCTGGCAGCTGCATTTTGTACTAGCTTAAGTAGCTTATTAGTAGAGGATGCTGGGCAACCAGCGAACAGAGCATTACAGTAATCCAGTCTAGAAGTCATAAAAACACGAACTAGCTTTTCTGCATCTAAGATAGATAGGATGTTTTGTAACTTAACATATTTCTCAGATGAAAGAAGGCGGTTTTAGTGACGTTGCTGTCTAATATAACACCCAGATCTTTTACAGTAGAGCTAATACTAACTTTGCATCCCTCTAACTTCAGCGTGATTTTGTCCCAATAAGTAATACTTCTGTCTGAATTTAAGAGAAGAAAATTGTTGGTCATTCAGTCTTTAACATCTTCAGGTTTTGTTAGATTAAAGATTTGAGCATCATCTGCGACAGTGAAAGCAGATTTTGTGTCTTTTAATGTTGTGTCCCAGGGGTAGCCTGTATATTGTAAACAGCAAAGGGCCTAAAACTGATCCTTGAGGCACCCCATCCTTTATTGGCCTGACTTGTGAAAGCTGTCCATTTATATTCATAAACTGGTAAGTATGATTTAAACCATGATTTTAACCATTTTAACGCTTGTCCCTGGACACCTGTAAACAGTAAGGGATCTATGAGGATAACATCAGTAGTGTCAAATGCAGCACTGAGATCAAGTAAAACAAATAACGAGATGCAGCCTCTGTCAGCAGCTAAAAGTAAATCATTGTTTATTTTCACTAATGTGGTTTTCTGTACTGTGATGAGGCTTGTAACTTTAATTGTTTTCACAAAATTAAGTGGATTAACTCAAGAATTGTGTTGATCTAGCACATTTTAAATAAATAGTTTGAACAAGGAGCAAAAACGTTTTTGATTGCATGCAAAAAAAGCATGTTGGCTGTTTTTTTTTTAATTTTTTTTTTTGCAGATATGAAAACGAAAATTGTTTTAAAGTCACTTAAACATAATTTTTTAAGGCAAGGAAATAACTGTCATGTAAACATATTTTGAGACAATCAAACTAACCAATCGGCAGGTTAGAGCTTCCCCTCCTTATTCACTAAATGTGTGATAATTAGCAGATATACACACACTTAAGCCTAGAGGCTCTGATTTATTCAGCAAGTTTGGGTCTTTAGGAATTCCAAATTAACCTTTTGGTGAAAAAAAGACATGATTTGTAATAACAACAAATTATGATCATTTTCAACCATACAGTGGATATTTATGACATCAGGAAGAAAAGAAAAAAACACAACACTGCCTCGTAAATAAAAATACCTTAATGATTTACTGCCAGCTGCACCTGCAGGTCTGAAAGAAATGGCTTCAGGATTTCTGAGCTGTGTCAAAGATGCCAAAAGGCGCAGCAGTCAGTAATAACAGCTGTCAATGTCAATGTCAAAGTAATAAATAAATAAATAAATACACAAAGAAATCACAGTATGTACTGCAGTGCTTGTCCCAATGTTTTTTTTTTTTTTTTTTTTTGGACAATTTCTGCCATTTTCTGTATGTTTTAAAATCTACAGCACACTTATGGAAGCTTGTATTGGTATTTAGTTGTTGTTCATAATTATTATTTACTGAGGCTCAAACCAATATTTAAGTTTTTCCTTCATGTGATATATTATTACTATTTAATATATTTATATTATATGTTAATATTTATTTTAGCCTAACTAAAATAAATAAGACTTGCTTCTGAATAAAAAAAGTTATATGATAAAAATATTGCAAAATGTTAAAATTAATTGTAAAAACAATAATTGCTTTAAAATAATTTTAAAAAATTAATTAAAATAATGATAATTAGTACATTTATAATTAATAAATAATTGATTATTTAAAAATTATTTGCAGTATTTGAAAGAAAAGTACACTGTAAAAAGTGAAAACTTCAACAAATTACTTTGCCTTGTTACAATTAAATAATTTTAGTTTGACAAACTTAATTCATGACAGTTTCAGGGAAAAATGAAATTATTTATTTTAGGTGTGACAAGTTTTCAACCTAGTCTTATTCTGATTACGTACCCCTATATATATTTCTGGAGACAGCAAAATTTGTCCCAGGAGGTACATTTTTTCTGCAGTTTTTGTTTTTGCGAATCCACCAGAGGCTGCTGTGTACGCTTTTTCATATCTCAGATTTCTCTCGCAATCGACTGACCCTCCCTCTTCCTTTCAGAAACCCAACCGATAGTGTTTTTAAAAGCAGTCTATGTTAAAAGCAGTCTATGTTGCAAGTTTTAGTAATTAATTTATGGTAACTACAAATATTGTACTGTTTACTGAAAATAAGTAATGTTTACCATTATTTTTTCTCTTAAATAAGTTGCTGAAACTTGTTACATCTAAAATAAATTTTTATTTTTTACTGACAACTGTCATAAATTTAGTTTGTCAAACTTAATTCATTTAATTGTAATAAGTCAAAGTAAGTTTTCCATTTTTACAGTGTGCAGTATGTTGTTTTTAATTAACAATGCATCTTTTACAGACTGATAAAGATAGAATGCCCTTTCAACAACATGCTGACATTTTATTTTCTCAAAAGTTTACAATATTTTTATTGTCTATAAAACCACTTACTGCAACCTTTTTTTTTTTTGTTATAGCACACAGAAATGGGACCTCTTGCACCTACATATATCCCATTAACACTCAGTACAAGAACAAAAGTTAAAAAGCAAAAAAGTTATTAAAACCCCACCATTAAATGTATCTCAATTTCAAACTACGAGCGAAAATCCTCATGAGGTGCTCTATGCTTACTGAGAGACTCATCACGCAAAAAACACGTCAAAGAAAATATCTAAAAATGTCCAGCAAGTGAAATATCTGGAGATCCAGAGCAGGGCCAATCTCTTTAGAGTAAAGGCAGCAGTTGGTGGGGACGTGCATGGTTTATATCAGCAGCTGGGAGCATCTGGCTTGCTCTGATTTAACAAGACTAGTGCCAAAAGTAATTAAACTTTGTCAGAGATAAAATGGCCGTCTGCAACATATGTCCAGTAAGCATCGGCATCAAAGCCATTTTTCACTCTGCTTTCAGAAACGTCTCGCTCAGCAGTCGCCAAACCATCCGATGGACATCATTCCCAGCAGATGTACCTCGTCTGTTGTGAAAATTTGTGCAGGTCTTGCAAATCTTTGCGTGATAGAAACTGTTAAATCAATTGTATTATTAGCTTTTGTACATATGCAATTATCATTAAAAGCAACATATGAAGTGAAACTTTTGTATTTAAATATGAATTTGTGTTCAGTTTAATATACTCTACCTGACAAAATTTTGGTCGCCTATCCAAGTTTTATGAACAACAAATAACCTGACTTCTAGTTAAATCATTTGGTATCAGAAGTGGCTTATATGAAAGGCGAAGGCCTTTAGATTACACTTATTTTACCAAAATGAAATATGATCATGCCTTAATCCTAATTATTTAATTAGGATAGTCAGGTCTGACTTTGCTGAGACAAAAGACTTGTCACTCACCAGAAATAATGTACAGGATAGAATATAAAGTCATGGTGCAGTGGAAAAATAATTCATATTGTGTTTGACTCTCATGAGCTTGGAGGACTGCATCCATACATCTCTGCAAAGACTCAAATCACTTATTAATGAAGTCATCTGGAATGGCAATAAAAGCGTTCGTGAAGGACTCCCAGAGTTCATCAAGATTCTTTGGATTTATCCAAAGACTTTTGTTGTTGCTCTTACAACAGGGATCGATGACAAGGCTTTTGTCAGGTAGTGTATAACTCTGAATGTGGTATTAATATAAACTACTACATAACTTCAAGCAAGAATAACATTGCATTAAATTTGAACTATGTTTTGTAATATTACATCATAATGTAATAAATATAACTAATTAAACTGTATTATATTATAATTAATTTTTGTTTTATATATACCTGTACATTTTTTTAAAAATACACCTCATAACAACAACAACAATAATAATAATAATAATAATAATAATAATAATAATAATAATAATAATAATAATAATAATAATAATAAAAATAATAATAATGATATTATTATTATTATTATTATTATTATTATTATTATTATTATTATTACTGCTCTATGACAGTGAATACACATTTTTGCTTGGCAGTAGCTGTTTGCTGCAACACCAAATTAATTATTTTCCACACATTTTATTTATGTTTTCCCACCTTAACAAATTTAAGTGGATTGAACAATTAAGTTGTCTCGATAAAATCTCAAGAACTGTGTTGTTTCAGCTCATTTTGAATAAGTAGTTTGAAGAAGTAGCAAAATAATTTTTGGAGTGTAATCCATTCATTAATAAAGTGAACTACATTTGATTCAAAATTAATATATCACAAAAGCAATGCTTTCCCACATATATAGTGCTATTCTAACTGCGCTTACTGTAAATCACTGGTATATGTGGCAGACAGGTTATAGTACAGTTTTGCATATTCACTGATAATGTTTTTTTTTTTTCATTCAGTAATCCTGAACCATTGTAAGAAATCTAGCCTACAATATCAATTCCATAATATTTTACGTTTCTTTCTCACATAAATCGAAACAGTTAGGACAACAAAAACTAAAACATCTTACCTTGAGGTTTTATTAGTATTTATTCACTTCAAACAATATCAACCCTCATTCCAGAGTAAAACTTTTGACAATCTACTTTGTTTCCTTTTTGCAAACCAGCTGTTCTGCTGTTAGCTTGAACTGTTAGCATGAAGCTATGCAGGGCAGGTATGTGTGCGTCATGTAATGATAGACAGCCGCACTGAACCAGTGACTGTGCACAGAGAGCAATTAAACAACAACATGTCCAATAGATGAATAAACATCACCGTATTTTGAAAGATCGAAATTTGAAATTCCCCATCAGTCAAACTAGAAAGTAAATTACTGGCTAAATGTGAGCAACAGAACTTCAAAACACTCGACTGCTTTAAGTTTTTAATAATTATAACTTTGACTTTTTTTATCCAGTTTGTGGTCTCATTTTATTTCCAACACTGTAAGCTATGACATTGTCTTGCTATTTACTAAAAAAAAAAAAAAAAACATTATTGTATGCAAGTAACATAGTAAACAATGTAAACAACTGGTCTTCGGAAGAAACAGTGACAAAATTAAGTGTAACTGGGGGAGTGAAACAGACAACTGGGTTCTGATCCACATGCAGGTTTATTGAGGCAGTCAGGCAAGTAATGGTCAACACGGGTGCAAGCAGATGTATGCAGGTAATCCAGAATTGTAGTCATAAAAACAGGCGAAAGGTCGGAAGGCATGCGGCAGGCAGGGATATCAACAAGGCGAGGGTAAACACATGGAAAAACAAGACAAAGGAAGTGCATTGTAATGTCACATACAGTAAACAAGCCTCGGCAACTGGAGTGAGTGTTTGTGCTGCTTAAATGGTGTGTGTGTAATCATTCATTCATTCATTCATTCATTCATTTTCTTGTCTTCTTAGTCCCTTTATTAATCCGGGGGCGCCACAGCAGAATAAACCGCCAGCTTATCCAGCAAGTTTTTACGCAGCGGATGCCCTTCCAGCTGCAACCCATCTCTGGGAAACATACACACACACTCATACACTACGGACAATTTAGCCTACCCAATTCACCTGTACCACATGTCTTTGGAATGTGGGGGAAACTGGAGCACCAACAGGAAACCCACGCGAACGCAGGAGCCGAGGATCGAACCAGCAACCCAGCAACCTTCTTGCTGTGAGGCGAACGTGCCACTGCATCGCCCTGTGTGTAATCAGTCCTTCACAATCCTCTGGTGGTGCGTGTGTAATCAGTCAGAATGAGGAAAGTGTGTGTGTGTGAGCGGAATGCATGTATGAAGTTGTAGTCCATAACATGGTGGATTTGTATTCCGTAAGCTATTGTGTGTGTATACCAAGCGATCAATAGAGTTACAATCGCTGGTGATCATCATATGAATAACCATCCATAATTCAACACGATTGTGTTTGATAGTATGTTGTTCTGACTACTCTTACCTTTTAAAATAATTTTAACAATTTGTGAGGATATGTTCTCCATATCTAATAGGCATTTTCTGTACAACTTACATAAATTTAGCAAATGCATTCTTTATAAGCTTCCCATTGAAAAACAACTAGCTACAATGGCTGCTTAAGGGTTGTAGCTTTTGATTGATGTATAGTTTGTAAAGATTACTTGAGTTCTTTTTAATGTAATCTATTGGTAAATACTGATACAGATCACATATAATGTGCAAAAACAACAAGTTAATTAATTACATGGTTTTTATTGGCAATGTCTTTGCTTCTTTCTTTGCTCTACCAGAATTGGCTTGGGTGAATTATTTTTTTTAGTACTGGTTGGCCAAATGAACTTCCTTGTTTTTTTCTGTGGACTTTCCACCATTGAGGGGGAAATGAATTCTGAGTAGCCGTCATAGAACATAAAAGTCTAACGCCTCAGAGTCAATCAGGTGTCAGACTACAGATAAGATGCAGCATCAAACTCTCAGTGGTGTGTCATTCACAGCAATACTGTCCTCCTCCTCTTGCATCTTTGAGAAACGTCAAGGGAGCGCGAGGAAATGAACATAATCAAAGGTTTTGTTGTCTTCACCAGCGCAGGGGTAAAGCGAAACAAACACAGGGCAGAGAATAATGGAAATCACTTACCGCTTGATGGGAAGACAGCTGTGTTTTAGAGGATGCGTTTCCGTTCCATTGTGTTCTTTACTGAATGCGTTTAGGGCTGTTTATGTGGAACAGTAAACATTAGAAAGGTTTTATTCAGAATTATTGTGATATTAAACACTTTTCTGTATTAAAAAATAGTTTGAATAATACTTTTTTCAAGGCAAAATGTAGAAATATATGGATAGATAGATGGAATAAATGACACAATGGATGCATGGATGCATGGATGGATGGATGGATGGATGGATGGATGGATGGATGGATGGATGGATGGATGGATGGATGGATGGATGGATGGACGGACGAACAGACGGACGGACGGACTGACTGACGGACGGACTGACTGACGGACGGATGGATGGATGGATGGATTTATTGAATGACATGATGGGTGGTTTTATGAATGAATGGATGGATGTATGGATGGATGGATGGATTGACTGATTGATATAGTGACATGATGGATATATGGATGGATGGATGAACAAATTGAGAATATATCGATAAGATGATTGAAATGAATCCTAGACATGAAGAATTGATGGATGGATGGATGGATGGATGGATGGATAGATGGATGGATCAATGGTTGGATAGAACGACAATGGATGGATGAATGGATGGATAGATGGATGCATGAATGAATTTACTGAATGACACGATAGATGGATTTATGGATGGATGGAAAGACTAATGAATTGATGAAGTATCATGATAGATACATGGATGATGGATAAACAAATTAAGAATGTATGGAAAAGTTTAAGGTAATAACCCCCAGATTTTAAAAATTGATGGATGGATGGATAGATAGAAGGATGGGTGAATCAATGGATGGATGGAATGACACAATGGATGAATAGATTTTTTGATGGATGGATGGATGAAAAAATAAGAATATATAGATAAGATGAATGAAATGAACCCCAGATATTAAAATTGATGGATGGATGGATGGATGGATGGATGGATGGATGGATGCATGGATGGATGGAATTTCATGATAGATGGATGAATAGTTGGGTGGATGGTTGAATGGATGGACAAAGTGAACAATATATGGATAGATGAAGGGAATAAAGCCTAGATATGTAGGTTGGATGATGATATGATGGACATATATATATAGGTGGATGGATAATAGACATGAACAACAAAGAAGGAAAGATGATAGATTGACTAAATGGATGGATTGATTGATATACAGATGGATGGGTGGATTGGTGGATGAATGGATTACAAAATATGGTTGCATGAATGGATGGTTGGGTGGATTGTTATCTAATGGATGGATGGTCAAAATTAAAAATATATAGATGAGATGGTTGGATCATTGAATGGAAGGAACCTTAGATAGGATGGATGGATGGTGATTCGATGTACAAGAATAGGTGGATCCGATTTCAATAACAGATAGAAGTAAATATGAATAGATTGATTAAATGGGTAGACTGATGGGTGGATGGATGGATGGCTTGATGAATGGATGGATGGTTGAACATAATGGACAATATATATAAGCAAAATGGAATGAACCCTGGATATTAAGAATTGGATGAATGGAATTAAATAATAAATGGGTGAATGGTTGGGTGGATGGTTGAATGGATGGAAAAGTGAACAATATGGAGATACGATGGATATCTAAAGGGAATGAGATGTGTAGGATGGATGATGATTTGATGGGCATATGGGTGGATGATATTAGACATGAACAACAAAGAAGGAAATATGATAGATTGACTAAATGGATGGATAGATGGATGTACAGATGGGTGGATGGACTGGTGGATGAATGGATTGTTGGAATTACATGATATGAGGGTTGCATGAACAGGTGGTTGGGTAGGTTGTTGAATAGATGGATGGTCAAAATTAATAATATATAAATAAGATGGATGGATGAATGCAATAAACCGTAGAAATGGTAGTATGGATGGATGGATGGATGGATAAACAGTTATACGATGGACATATGAATACATGTATGCAACCATGGACAGTTAAACAGATGGATGGATGGACAGACAGTTAGATGGACATATAAATAAATGGAGAGGTAAATACATAGATAGATGGACGAGCCAGCCAGACAGATGGATGGACGGACAGAACTACTGATAATGCTGTAATCTGAATATAATAATCTAGTATGTGTCTTAAACCTACTACACTGGCTGTTTTATTTTTTAAATGCAAATATAATTCTCCATGAACTCAGAAAGACTCGCAAAAAAGCAGAAGAAAAGAGATGAAAAGGTCTTGTTCGTTGCCATTTACAATAGCGACTCAGCCTATCAAACTAGTGAAGAAGCTTCACCATTAAAGTCCTTTTTCAGATAGTCATCGGATCCTAAAGTTCGTATCAGGGACAGGCGTATTTTAGGCAGACAGCCGTCACATTCATCATAAAGATATCAAACAAAGTTCACCTCTCAAAATCTCCTTTACCGGCTCTCCTGGAGAATTTAAGCATTGTCTGAAGCTTTCTGTTATAACCCTCCCCTTCATCCACCTCAAGTACCTCAATTGATGTTCGTCTTTGAGTTTCTCTGTTTATTTCAGCGCCCCTGGTTGCAAAAAAAAAAAAAAAACTTCTACCTCATTTCCCTCCCCTACCCGTTTCTCGTAGAGTCATTGAGTTGCTCTCCGGCGGCAGTGAGCACAGGTTTGTCTTGATGTTCTGAAATGGAAAGGTAGGTCACAGATGAATAGTGTCTGCACTCATTTCTGGGGCAAGCAACACCATCTCTGGGAATAAAAAAGACTGACATTTCAGCACACTAGATATATGGAAGAAGTGGGGGTGCTACGTTAGTCACACATAAAGCTTCAGCATTTTCAAACCTACAAGCATGATAGTATGCTATTCCGAGATATCACGCACAAAGAAGAAAAAAACATTTTAAAATAATACCGGCTTCATGCACTGAAATAATATTAATTCGACGTGGGCAGATTTAAGTTATACCCTTTAGCAAATCAAATGACATGCTGAAAAGTTCCCTTCTAAAATCTTTTCAATGGCAGTTGAAAGCATGCGGCTCGGCCTCATTAAAGAACTGTGAAATAATTTCTCGCACTCTCATTTGGCAGGTTTGATCTTTAAAAAAAGAATTCACTTTTATATCTCTGCTTTTGTCAGTGCTCTGGTTTCTATTGGTCTATTCGCCTGTTATATGTATCATTCATACACCTATTCATCAATCTGTCCATCCATCGTGCATTTCATCCATCCATTCAACATATCTATCACTCATTCCATTCAACTGATGTGTCTTTCATTCAGTCCATCTACCCATCCTTCTATCCTCCTCCAATTAATAATCCATTCATCAATCCACCCAATTACTAATCCATCCATCCATTTAGTCAGCCTAACCATCTTTCCTGTTGTTCATGTCTATTTTCCATCCACCCATTCATATATCCATTGTATCACCACCCATTCATCTATGCGTCTTTTCTACAGTATGTTTTGTTCATTTTGTCCATCCATCTTTTCAGCCGTTACATCTATCCATCCATCCATCCATCCATCCATCCATCCATTTTTTTTTTTTATCTAATATTTCACCCTGCACCTGTCCATCTGTCGATCTATCAGAGGTGTGTAGAGGATTCAAAATCTATACTCATGTAAAAGTACAAGTACTTGCAGAAATTTTTACTCAAGTAAAAGTAAAAGTAACCATCTTAAGTTACTCAAGTAAAAGTAAAAAAGTATCTGATGAAAAAAAAAATACTCAAGTAAATAGTTACTATATATAGTAACTATATAGTATATATATATAGTAGTAACTATATGTATATACAGTTAAAATTAAAATGATTCGCCCTCCTGTGAATTACTGTCTTTCTTTCTTTCTTTCTTTCTTTCTTTTTTTTTTTTTTTCAAAAATTTCCCAAATGATTTTTAACAGAGAATTTTCATAGTGTTTAACTTAGTATTTTTATCTTCTGGTGAAAGTCTTACTTGTTTTATAGCAGCTAAAATAAAGTTAAAGCTAAAGTTTTTAATGTTTTTAAAACCATTTTAAGGTTAATATTATTAGCCCACTTAAGCAATATTACTTTTGATTGTCTGTATATATAATATGTATACCATTTTATGTTAAAATAATGTTTAAATGTGCTATTTTTAATAATTAAATGACTGATGTGTGCAGGGCTATTCAGTTATTCCATTAAACAGCAGTTTCTTTAGTTATCCCATAGTTACCATTAATAGGGTTTAAATTAGGATAATTTTTCCACTTACTACTACGTGTTTTTTTTCAGGTTGGAGCTGTCATTCATGTATGCTGCCATGTCAATTTGATGCGTGCATCGCATTATAAAACTATTCTTGTAGACATCTTGGAGTAAAAACAGAGACTGAACTTGAGGCCGGGTGACCTAGTCTGACAAACTCAAAGCACAGACAGTGTGACCATCCTTCTCGGGTCCGCAGATGGCGACATGGCGGCACCGCAGTATAAACTCTCACGTCTTCCATGAATTAAACCGTTATTCCAACAGGCGCGCTCTCTAACCGAAAGTGGGAGATGCGTCTCAATAACAAACTCACAACCTCTCCAATGCGGCGCCTCTGGATATTGCAAACAAGACATATGGATCATTTTTATTATCATTTGACAGTAACGGAGGAACGCTGCCAAATGTAGCGAAGTAAGAGTAATGATTTGTCTCTAATAATTTACTTGAGAAAGAGTAAAAGTACACATATTTAATTGTACTCAAAAAGTACACTTTACACATTAATTTTACTCAAGTAAATGTAACAAAGTACATGTAACTTGTTACTAGCCACCTCTACTATCTATCTCCTTGGATAGAACTATTATTGCTTATTGGCCGATGGCACTTTGACAACATTCATGGTCCCAAAATATAATGAAATGGAACAGGATGGGAGGTCAATTGACATGTGTTTATCCCTCTGTGAATGGAAGTTTTTTGGGTTCAGTGCCAGTCTGGTTGTTGTGACAGCAGTCATAAGTCATTTTGTCTAAAGTCACATTTACATAAATGCACTGACAATGGAGTTAAACTTGGTTAGACTTCCAGATGGCTTACCATGAAGCTTTGTTAAAGTACCTAAATAATGGAAAAAGTTTTCTAGATGGATAAACAATGCTTCCGAAGTCCATTTTTTTTTTTGCAGCTTGCACTTGTGAACTAATCTAATCTAATAATTTGAGTTGATCAATATGTATGACTTATAGTGTATATAGTGTGACTTGTGGTGTAAAATTATTCATATATCCATCATCAGATGTTCAGTTTTGCATTCTGTCGTTTGTGCTAAAAAAGAAGCACCTTATTTTTTTCTGCTCTACTTTTCTCTAATCCACTGCATCAGCTCACTTTCCACCAATCTAATCCACATTAAACCATTTGCATGTGTAATGCCACACAGTGAGAAGGGCACATGTGATTAATAAAACACCACTTCCCCCAAAGGACAGGTCTGCATGAGCATGTGTGGTGTTTTGGCATGCGTGTCAGTTCATATTTATCACAGCCATAAGTTACAGTGTCTTTGCATAATTCTCCACCCATCGTGTTCATGTTGAGCACCAGGTTGTTATTCATCATATGGCCATTTATTGATGCTCATGCGATCTCCATCAGTGTCTGGGCCGATTCATCACTGTCTGTGCTGTCGAGGGAAATGTGAGATGCGCTACTTGTTAAAGGATGAAATATGTATGGCTTCATCTTTCCCGGCATTCATTGTCACAAGACTGTCAGTTCCTGTAGCTGTTAATGATGCACCTATATTCAAATCATAATGGGTTTTCAATAGCAATGATTCTTTCTGTGTCAAGAATAATGATCATTCCCAAGTTTGGTCGCTTGTCACTGACCACAAATATATCAGCAATAGTGTGTCTAAACCACTGCACATACTGTATTTGGATGTATTGTCATAGATTGTCCTGGAATGTGCTGTGTTTTGTGTTGCTGTACTGAATATAAGGTAAATAATAACTTAAATGTCCTCAGATTATACAGATTAAACATACCTGCACAAAAATGGTCTGCTTTTAGTCAACTTGCTTTGCTGTCTCTTGCAGTATTGATATTCATCTCCACAACGATCCATAACTCCAACTCCTGAATGTTAAATAGATGTTGATTGTAAATAATTTGGCAGCAGCTTCCTGGGTCATTCGTGTGAACAAAAAACGCTCCCTCTTGATATTGACTCCATCTGTTTCTCCAGATGCCTGGCTAGAGACAGAGAATAAAGTATTATATGGACAGAGGAAAAAAAAAAAAAAAAAAAAAAAAAAAAAAAAAATATATATATATATATATATATATATATATATATATATATATATATATGGGGTGTAACAGTTCACAAAAATCATGGTTTGGTTCGATACGACACAGTGGTATCACGGTTCGGTACGTTTTCGATACAGCAAAAAAAGAAAAAAGCCAGAGGATTTCTCAATTTTTTTTTTTTTTATGTATTAAAATTAACATCATAAAAGTATAATATTGTTCTTTTTTTCTTTTTTTTTTTTACTTTAAACATTAATAGAGCTATACTTCTGGGGTTTCTGATTGGCAGCAAATAAAACAAATCCTTCTTTATACTCAAAATCAATAAGCTTCATATAAAAAAAATGTAATGTAGTAGTTAAACAAATAAAAATAAAAGAACAATTTAGTTTTTGAATGGAATTTCAATCTATTTTAAAGTTTTTTTCATTTTTTATTTTTTTTTAGAAAGACGAATGTCCACTTTTTCTTCAGACAGCACATATCTGTATGATTTGACTGTCACCTGCCGTTTTAGTGGATTTGAAAGCAGGAATTATCTGACTGAAATGGGCTTATCAAGGAATAATGTAACAGGGCCCTATTACAGTTAACACTTTCTTAAAACCTGAAATTTCCACTACGGATTAAGATCTAACAGGGCTCGAAAGTAACCATTTTTTCTTGGTAGCACCGGTGCTCTTAAAACATTTCCTTCAAAAATGTCGGCACAACAGACAAAATGTAGTCGCACCCACCAAAAAATATAATCACCATTACTACACATTTTATATTAACAGATTATATTATAAATTAACACTCCAAATTCAACTAACAAATAAACATAATTCTGCATGAGCTCCCGAACCTGCACGCAATGCTTGACATGAATAAGATGAACTGAATTAACAATAATCACAGTGCATTTCTCACAGGTGCTGTCTGATATTGCACAGATCTTATTTTAACTTATTATTTGCATATGCCATCTTAATAGCAGTAATGGTCTTTTTGTGAGCTGCAATATCAGTTTCATCTCAGTGAATGCATGCAATGGTGAACGCGGTACCTGTCGCACGACTGACAGCATCATGATGATTAAATGAATGATTAAATAACGTCAGAACATCTCATGCTTAAATTGTGTAGATGAGACAAACACTGTTACCTGAAAACTTCGTCCCACTGGGGTTATGATGAATGCTTTAGTCATTACGGGCTTTTACCACTGGAAGTCTTTTATCCCCTCTTCAAAAAGTGTAAATGCTGGATTGACATTCAGCACATGATCACTAAACAGATGTGTCATTATTTGTAACTCTAGCTGGTTTCTAAAACTAAATCTGTCAGTGTTGTTTTCAATCTTTCGAATCCAGCTCTTTACATTTTCGCGGCTGTAGCTCCCTGTCATCGGAACTGAGTGATTGACAGCTGAAATGAACCAATGGATTTGCGTTCTGTTGTAGCGCGGTGGGCCAATAAGAAGAGCTTGAAGGCAGGGCAAGATCTTAGATAAGATTTTAGACATTAGACTGAATCATTTGGTTTGCAATGCGTACCGAACCGAAAGTCTCGTACTGAACGGTTCAATACGAATATGGGTAACGTAACACCCTTAATATATATGTGTGTGTGTATATATATATATATATATATATATATATATATATATATATATATATATATATATATATATATATATATAAATATATATATATCCATCCATCCATAAATCTGTCTTTTTAACTGTCCACTCATCCATGTAATTTCCATCCATCTATCCATAAATATATAATTATAACAGTCAATGTATCTATTCATCCATCAATCCATCCATCAATCTTTTTAACTGTCCGTTCATCCATCTACTTGACATCCATCCATTCATACATCCATCCATCCATGCATCCATCTATCTATCCATCCATCCATCCATCCATCCATCCATCCATCCATCCATCCATCTATCCATCTAGCCATCTAGCCATCCAGCCATTCATCCATCCATCCATCCATCCATGACTCTGTCCTTTTAACTGTCCATTCATCCATGTAATTTACATCCATCCATCCATTAGTCCATAAATATGTCCTTTTAACTCTCCAGTCATCCATCTAATTCACATCCATCCATCCATCCATCCATCCATCCATCCATCCATATATCTGTCTTTTTAGCTGTCCATTCATCCATATAATTCACATCCATCCATCCAAACAATCGTCCATCCATATATTTGTCGTTTTTAACTGTCCATTCATCCATATAATTCACATCCATCCATCCATCCATCCATCCATCCATCCATCCATCCATCCATCCATCCATCCATCCATCCATCCATCCATCCAACCATCCATCCATAAATATGCCTTTTTAACTGTCAATTCATACATATAATTAATATTCATCCATCCATAGATCTGTATTTAACTGTCCATACATCCATGTAATTTCCATCCATCCATCCATCCATCCATCCATCCATCCATCCATGAATCTGTTTTTTTAACTGTCCATTTATCCCTCTAATTCATATCCATCCGTCCATAAATTTGTCTTTTTACTGTCTATTCATCCATGTAATTTACATCTATCCATCCATCCATCCATCTATCCATCCATCCATCCATCTATAAATCTGTTTTTTAACTGTCAATTCATCGATTTAATTCACATTTATTCATCCATTCATCCACCCATCTAAAGATAATTGGATGAATGAATGATATATTAAATTAATGATTAAAAAAAAATCTAAACAGAAATAAATGTGAAACTTTTAAGGTTTCTACTTCAGTCTTTTTAAGCTTTATTGAATGTTCCCTCAAACTGCTTCAAATCAATTCTTCTGTAACGGCCTACAGTGACCCCATAGATCAGGCAAGATTTTGCAGCTCGTGTTTTTGCTGTTATTAAGTTTTTTTTTGGATAAACTTGAATAAAAACAGGTATTTTTTTTCTGTGGCCTTCAGACTTATTGTCACCTAAAATCACTCTGTTCGTCTCCCAGAATTTCTTGGAACCTGCACCCCGGGACCAGAATAGAGCAAACTTGAGTGATAACGCAGACATGAAGATCTGACCTTGAGAGATGGATCGGCCTCTGAAAAGCGAGCCTGTAGCAGGAGCGTAATAGCCACAAATCAATATGTTTAAAAGGCAGCACATTCCTCTGCAGAGACTGATCAGCTGCGTAAATTCAAGAGATGCTTATTCAAATATGGAGATGGGTGTTAAGGCTTATTTGATGACCGATGTTCTCGTCTAGCTCCTTGCAGACTCGAAATGGCAATCTGGACAATTAGACTATCCTGTTGACGCAGATTGGAATATAATAAGATGAAGGACATATAATAGCCCAATGTGTGCAGTCCATTTAGGCAGTGGAACATTTGCATTGCACTTTACAGTAATACAATGTGCTCTGTGAGTACAAACGTCTTCGCAGAAATACTTTAAAGCTTTATTTTGATTAAGGAGAAGAGATGATATGAGGATGAATGAGATGACGTGTGCTTTAATGGCTGCTGTGGTTTTATTTTTTAACAAAAAAGGAATGAAATATGATATGCACTGATAATCAGAACAGATATGATATTAGTGTATAAAGCCTCTTTTGACTCAAACTGTTTGTTTTAAAAGTTTTTTGTAGGGCACTCATTGAAATACTCAGATTTACAAAAAAGTACTTTGGAGTGTTACTGGGGGTTATTACAAAACCTTTGAACTTTTATAACTTAAGTAGAATCCTGTACATGATGAGGCTTTGCAGGAGTGTTTTGGAAAATGGTACATTCTTGCTTACATTGTTTTTAGTTGGTTTACGCTGGCCATTAAAGGTATAGTTCACCCAAAAATTACAATTTTACTTTACTTTCTTTATTGTCCACAAGTGGAAATTTATCTTTGGCTTCACCACACAACCACATCAGCGTTTACATTACACACATCACAGAAAAAACATTCAACACAAATACATTCAACGTCGTCACATATATCACATTAAAAAAACACAATTTAAAACCCTACACATAATTAAAACCCAGTATTTAAAATTCTAATGGCACTTGGCACAAAGGACATTTGATACACATTTTTCTTTACTTGAGGTTGCCTAAAACGTCTTTTTGATGACAAGAGCTGAAACTTGATATTTAAGGGATGGGAACAATCTTCAATGATGTGTGCTTTCTGTCTAATTCTCATTGAATATATTTCATTTGGTTGTTTTTGCGCTTTGCCTACAATTGTATTGCCAATTTATTGTATTGTATTTTACTACTCGACGCAGTTTTTGCTTTTCCTTAATTGGCAACAGTCCATACCATGCTATCATGTTAAAACTCACAACACTTTCGACCAAGTTCTTGTGTACCATCTCAAGGACATCTTGACTCACACCAAATTGTTGTAACCTCCTAATGAGGTACAATATCTGCATTGCTTTTTTAAAGATGCACTCTGCATTTGCAGCAAATGTTAATCCACTATCAATAAGTGTTCCTAAATATTTAAAACAGTCAACTGTCTCTATTTCATGTCCCTCAAGGACCAGAGAAATTTGTTGTCATTTACTCACTTGTTTCAACTACACTACCTGAAAAAAGTCTTGTCGCCTATCTAGGTTTTAGGAACAACAAATAATAACTTGACTTCTAGTTGATCATTTGGTATCAGGAGTGTCTTTTATGAAAGGCAAAGGCCTCTAGATTACGCTTATTTGATCAAACTAAAACATGATCATTTCTTGATTTTTAATTATTTAATTAGGACAGTAAGGTCTCAAAATTCTGAACATAAATAATATAGAATATAAAGTCATGGTGCAGTAGAAAAAGAATGAATATTATCTATGACTCCTATGAGCTTGGAGGACTGCATCCATACATCTCTGCAATAACTCAAATAACTTATTAATAAAGTCATCTGGAATGGCAAAGAAAATGTTCTTGCAGGACTCCCAGAGTTCATCAAGATTCTTTGGATTCATCTTCAATGCCTCCTCCTCCATCTTACCCCAGACATGCTCAATAATGTTTATGTCTGATGACTGGGCTGGCCAATCCTGGAGCACCTTGAGGCTATTTGATAAGTAGGCAAAGAAGCACTATCCTGCTGAAGAATTTGCCCTCTCCCGTGGTTTGTAATGTAATGGGCAGCACAAATATCTTGATACCTCAGGCTGTTGATGTCGCCATCCACTCTGCAGATCTCTCGCATGCCCCCATACCAAACTTGACTGAATCTTGGGTCCATGCGGGTTCTAATACAGTAGGTCTTCAGTATTTGTGATGATTGGGATGCAGTTCAACATCGATGACAATACTTTTTGTCAGGTAGTGTAGTTCCTTTTATCTTTTGAACACAAAAGAATATCTTTTCAAGAATGTTGGAAACCCATAACCATTGAGTTTCATAAGATTTTTTTTTTCTTACAACGGGAATTGATGTGACTTAGCAACCAGCATTCTTCCATGTATCATGGTTTGTGTTCAACAGAGGTTTTAAGAGGTCAAAGGTTTAAAACCACACAAGGGATTGTAATTTTTTATTTATTTATGAATTAATTTTCTTTTGGATTAGTTTTTATTTTAGAGGTGCCACAGCGGAATTAATCACCAACTATTCCGGCATATGTTTTACACAGTGGATGCCCTTCCAAATGCTACCCAGTACTGGGAAGCACCTATTGTATACACTCTCGTTCGCACACACACCATCATACACTATGGCTAGTTTAGCTTACTTAATTCACCTATACACACACACACACACACACACACACACACACACACACACACACACACACACACACACACACACACACACACACACACACACACACACACACACACACATATATATATATATATATATATATATATATATATATATATATATATATATATATATATATATATATATATATATAAAACACGTGAACATAGGTAGAACATCCAAACTCCACACAGAAGTACCAACTGGTCCAGCCGGGACTTGCTCCAGCGACCTTCTTGCTGGAGGTGACTGTGCTAACCACTGAGCCACCTTGCCACTTATTTTTAAATGTATTATTTATTTTATTTTTGGATTAACTGTCCCTTAAACTAAGTCCAAAACAACAAAACTAAATTCAACATGTCATTTATTGCATGCAGTGTTCAGCATGATGAATACACTCCTTACATTTTCTCTCTTTTAAATTAATATGTTCTATAGGATTCTTTCCAAAATAAATTGTAGACCCAAATGATTATATTGTGGAAATTATTAAATACAATTTGAATAAATCAAGAGAAACATAAGAATTATGCAATTTTGGGTGAAATTGTGTAGTTTGTATTTTTTATTTACGTTTTATTTTTAAATTAACTTATTTAAATTTATTATCTTTCTATTGGTAAAGATGTTAGGGCACCAACTTATTGTTTTGAATGGGCATAACTGTTTAATAACTTTTTTTTGTTGTTGTTGTTGTTTAAATGCACCACAATATATTGTCTATTTTCATTGAGAAATGGATAAAAATACCAATTCTCAAATGTGTACCTATTTATGCTGAGCACTGTACTTTATAAATAAGCTTTGCTTGCAATCTTTGCCAATAAAAGTCAGTGCTGTCTGATGAAGAATTGAAAACACAATGACTAAATTCAACAAACTTATTTCTCCCCCTGAATGCCCACCTCAAACCTCCACTGGCCTTCCATGAATAGCGACGCTGGGCCAAACCACTAATTAAAGCAGGATTAGGTCCGTGTGTTATGATTAATTACCTCTGTGAATGTAATTCAGCTAACACTGATGATCCTCCGCTCATGTGTCATGTTGGAGACTTGAACCATTCATCAGGAGCAAAGGGTCAAGCACACAGCAGAGCGCCATGGTAAAACCGTGTTTCCTAATTACGTCTTGTATACGACAGCCTCAAGTGGCTCAACTAACACACATAAACACACATCTCTCTTATGTCTCTTTTGACTCCATATGCATGGTATAAATAGTGATGAACATGTTTCATCTTCAAAAAATTTGTCAGAATATATGTAAACAATATTGATGTGTATATTAGTGTAGGCTTTATTAAAGACGTAATATTCAAACAGCATTTTCAAATGTATTTATTTTTTTTCCATCTGCTTGTCTTCTGGTATAAACAATGCTGAACATGTATCATCTTTAATAATGTCGTCAGTATTTATGTAAACAGTAATAATCTATATATTAATGTACAGTACACTTTATTGAAGGTGTACTACTCGAACAGCATTTTCTAGGTTTAAGGTACAATTCTGATCCATAAAAAGATACTGCCCCTGTGACAAGGCTTTGTACCTTCTTTGGTACAACATTGTACCATTTTTTTCAAAGTGTATGTATATAAATATATATATATATAAATATATATATGTATATATGTGTATATATGTATATATAAATATATATATATATATATATATATATATATATATATATATATATATATATATATATATATATATATATATATATATATATATATATATATATATGTATGTATRTATATATATATATATATATATATATATATATATATATATATATATATATATATATATATATATATATATATATATATATATATATATATATATATATATATATATATATATATATATATATATATATATAATATTTATACAACAGTTCTGTCTGGTTCTTGAATCTGATTGGCTGATAGCTGTGATATATTTAAATAATTTCGGCACCCGTACAGCCTCTTCACCTTTTGTGTATTACTCCGCCTACATACAACCAGCAAAAAGCAGACACTACAGATTTAAAGTTTAAAAGATGCTTGCTCAGCTGTTTAACTGTCAGCTTATGATTTGTATCAAAGGTGGAAGAAAGTAGTGCCTCATACAAAGGGTTTTTGAGACTCTCCATGTTTGATTTTGTACTACATACACAATTATGCTGTCAAACTGTTGTATAAACGCAATATCACACTCGTGGCAGTGCGATATGGCTGTATATCGGCACTGGTGGGGGCACAACGCACGCCTCCCACCAGTGCCGATATACAGCCATATCGTACTGCTACTTGTGTGATATTGCTCATATATATAAATAAATATTAGTATAATTATTTTGTAAACATTAATAATGTGTACACTACATGACAAAAGGCTTGTCGCCTATCCAAGTTTTTGGAACAATAAATAATGACTGGACTCCTAGTCTAGTTTGGTATCAGAAGTAACTTATGTGAAAGGCAAAAGACTCTCCCTTATGCTTATTTTACCCAAATAAAATATGATCATGACATGATTTATTTTTCTAATTGTTTTCTTCTGGTTTGTGACAAAATAATACAAACAAATTTTTACAAATGATCTCTTGTGGCCTACTTAATGTAAAGCCAGAATAAATACAGTGGGTACTAGGATAGAAGTACAATATTATTAGGAGAACCTGGTGAGTAGTTTTAAATTGTGTTACAAGACATTGTCACATAAGACCAAAAGTCTTCCCAAATTGGGATACATAAAGGGACGCCTGCTTTGTCCTTATTCATGCCATGATTTTTAAATATTTGACTAGGACAGAAAGGTCTGACTTTGCTTAGACAAAAGTGTTGTCACTTAACAAATAATGTACAGTATAGAACAGGGGTCACCAATCTCATTCCTGGAGGTCCGGTGCCCTGCAGGGTTTAGCTTCAAATTACCTCAACACACCTGCCTGGGTGTTTCAAGTTTACCTAGTAAGACCTTGATTAGCTTGTGTGTTTGATTAGGGTTGGAGCTAAAATCTGCAGGACACTGGACCTCCAGGAACAAGTTTGGTGACCACTGGTATAGAATATAAAGTCATGGTGCAGTGGATAAAGAATTAATATTATCTATGACTCCCATGAGCTTGGAGGACGGCATCCATACATCTCTGCAGTGACTCAAATCACTTATTAATAAAGTCATCTGGAATGGCAAAGAAAATGTTCTTGCAGGACTCCCAGAGTTCATCAAGATTCTTTGGATTCATCTTCAATGAATCCTCCTTCATCTCACCCCAGAGATGTTCAATAATGTTCATGTCTGGTGACTGGGCTGGCCAATCCTGGAGCACTTTGATGTTCTTTACTTTCAGAACATTTGATGTGGAGGCTGAAGTATGAGAAGGAGCGCTATCTTGCTGGGTCCATGCAGGTTCTAATAGGTCTTCTGCAGTATTTGTGATGATTGGCATGCAGTTTAACAGATGATTCATCAGAAAGATCGAACTTCTGCCACTTTTCCAAATGATAACCTAAGAGTCAGGTAATCATTTGTTGCTCTTACAACAGGGATCGACGACAAGACTTTTGTGAGGTAGGGTATATTAATGCAATGTTTCCCAACTCAGTTTCTGAAGGCACACCAACAGTACACATTTTAAATCTCTTCCTAGGTATAGGTGATTAATTGAAAGAAAAAAAAATCAAAGTCCACACTCAGAATCTGCAATGGATTTAATTTTTCCAAGTGATTTTTTTTCAGTTACTTACCCTACTGCATGTAGAGTCACATGAACTCCCTCTGATTTATACTTCTGCATTGAATGCATGGTTGTAGTCCGGTGCAGCCTTCGTGCAGTTGCATGAAGTTGACAATGAAGCCAGAGATGCCTTGAGACGACATATTTTCCCCTACAAAAAAAAAAAAAAAATGTTATTTACATTAAAATATGTTTACAGAAGACTCAAGTAATGCACTGTTTTGAAATATTATTTACAGGATATACACAAGTTGCTTTATTTAGAAGAGATACAGCTTATTTTCTACTTTAATTTAAAAATATATAATAATGAATTAATTTTGTTTCCAAAAGAACAAGTTATTCATTTAAACTTTTTTTTTTTTTTTTTTTATAAGAGTGACTGTTTGTTTTAGGCAATGTGTTTTTTAATGTCTGTTGTTCAATGTTTGTTTTCAATAAATAATCATAGATGATTAGTAGATAGTGTGTAATGCAAATCTCTCACTTGTAATATGTGAGCATATTTACTGTACAAAACTTGTCAGTGAACTATGAAGGCAAAAACATAAAATAAATACAATAATCGTTCATTCGTTTTAATCAAGTTATAATGTTCAATTAATCGAGATTTTCATTTTAGACCAAATCCCTCAGCCCTACCTCTTTCTATTCAAACACACCTAAATCAATTTATCAGAACATTAGAAGAAACCCGAAAACCTGAAATAAATGGGTCAGAAAAAGTAGACATCCAAAATATGTACTGTTGGTGTTCCTTCCAGGAACAGGGAAACACTGTATTAATGTACACTTTATTAAAGGCATAATATTCAAACAGTATTTTCCATTTTCATCTTTAGATACATCTTATGAGCTCGATTGGGAAATCCAAAAATGTTATAGTTCATAGACAAATAGTGAATCATCCACTTATCTCTCCATTTCTTATTAAGACTTTTTTTTCGCACAGAATTGATATTTGTGAATGGGTTGGTAAGGGAGAGCAATTCTCAGCAGTCAATAGTGATTCAGCTGGAAACACGGTAATATCTCGGGTCATTTTATAGTCCATTGCACAGACACAAACTGTAATGGTTTGTAACGTGTGTAAAATCACTGTGGGCATGCAGTGGCAAGTGTATTAAATATTTAAGTACATATATTAAATTGAATCATAATGCGTTTGAATTGGACTGCATAAGGGGATTTCAGCAGCATGATATTAATAAAAGTACTAAAGGTGGAATTTGGTTTGAAAATTATGAGTGCATACAGTATGTGATACAGAGTGGGGCAGCTTTAAATCATGCACATTAATTAGTACCTTTTGGTGTTTTGATTTTGATTCTTCCAGCCTACTACTTCTCTTTCCATTTTTTACTGCTAGCGATTATTAGTGAATCATATTCAACACATGTCGACTAGTCTAACACTTATGCACCGTCTTTCATTATTCATGAATCATATGATTCATGATTCATATATTCATATGATTCATATATTCATATTCAGTGCAACATATATTGCTTGATTTGACTTTGAGACATTTCTTTTAATTATGTCATATCCATCACAAACGGTCACATATAGTCTGATTCCAATTTGAATAATTTTTAAAACTCTCTCTCTCTCTCTTTTTTTAAATACATACAGTGCAACATATATTGTTTGATTCTTGAACAAATGACTCATATGAAATCATATCCATACATCTATCATGTTTTCTAAGTTTTGTATGAGTGGTCCTTATAAACTGATACTTTATAGTGAATCAGTTGCATACATAGAGTGCAACACATATTGTATTATCTCTGAACACATGACTCAAATTATTATGAAATAATTATTATTATTTTTAAATCATCAGGTATTTGATTCCACTTTTAATTCCAATTTTTATTAAAACCTGCTCTATTTTATTTATTTTTTTTTAGAATGCATCAGATGCATACAGTGCTACACATACAGTCCAACCCATATGAGTGATTCTTAAGAGCTGGTTCTTTATAGTGAATCAAATATGTACAGTTCGCCACATGTTGTTTGATTTCTGAACAAATTACTATTATGAGTCTATTCTTTTTTTAGTGAGTTAAATTCATACAACTATCATGAATCATCTGATTCTCAAATGAATGACTCTTTTAGGTTCTTTATAGTAAATCAAATTATTACATACATCATGTATAATATGATTCCTGTGTGAGTGATTTAAGACATGATTTTTTTTATAGTGAATCTGATATATAAAGTTCATAATATGTTGTTTGATTTTAGAACAAATGACTCTTATGAGTTTGTTCTTTTTAGAGAGTCAAATTCACACAACTATCATGAATCATCTGATTCTCAAATGTACGACTCTTATGAGCCAGTTCTTTTTAGTGAATCAAATCCATACGTCCATCATGTATAATATGATTCCCATATGATTGATTCTTAAGTGCTGATTCTTTATAGTGGATCAAATATATACAGTTCATCACGGGTTGTTCGATTTCAGACAATTGACTCTTATGAGTCTGTTTTTTTCAGTGAGTCAAATTTATACAACTATCATGAATCGTCTGATTCTCTAAATGAACGACTCTTATGAGCCAGTTCTTTTTAGTGAATCAAATCCATAAATTCATTGTTTAATACAATTCCCATATGAGTGATTCTTAAAAGCTGATTCTTTATAGTGAATCTGATTTATACAGTTTATCACATGTTGTTTGATTTTAGAACAAATGACTCTTATGAGTCTTTTTTTTTTTTTAGTGAGTCAAATTTATACAACTATCATGAATCGTCTGATTCTCAAATGAACGACTCTTATGAGCCAGTACTTTTTAGTGAATAAAATTCATACATTTATCATGTTTAGTCTGATTCCCATATGAATGACTTTTATGAGCCACTTCTTTATTGTGAATCAAATCCATACAACTCTCATGTTCTTATTCCCATATGAATGACTCTTATAAACTTTTTTATAGTGAATCAAATGCATATACAGCAACATATGTTGAAGTCAGAATTATTATTGTTTTATTTCAGCTAGAATAAAAGCAGTTTTTATTTTTTTAAATAACATTTTAAAGTCAAAATTGTTAGCCCCTTTTAGCTATATATTTTTTGATAGTCTACAGAACAAACCATCATTGTACAATAACTTACGTAATCACCCTAACCTGCCTAGATAGCCTAATTAACCTTGTACAGCCTTTAATGTCACTTTAAATGTCTATCTACTGTAAAAATAAACAGGGAGTAATAATTCAGGGGGGCTAATAATTCTGACTTTAACTGTATGTTGTCATATTTATGAACAAATCACTTTAAAACAAAAAAATATTTATTACTAATGGCATCTGCCTCATGCCAGAGTAATTGGTGGTTTATTCCACTGTGGAAGGGATAAATCAGCAAGTATGCCCTGGATTAAGGATTGTGAATGATGTTGATTCTGTAAGTAAATCAAACAGCAAATGACTACTGTAGTACTGTGAAATTATCAGGCAAGATATTTTTTTTTTTTCTGTGAAAATGTTTAGGTGAAGATTTCCGTGTAGTACTTTACAATAAAAAAAACTATTTCATTTAATATTATTGTTTGTGTTGTATAAATTCAATTCAGATGCTTTATTGCTCCAAAAGACAACATATGCTTTCTGTTTCCACTTTTAAGATCAATAGTGTGATGTCTGTATTTCAAATATAAAGCCACATTTCTTTGTAATGGATGACAGACCTTTAATCTAAACAGACTCTGCATTTCAATGAACGATTCAAGGATGAAGGGCCTCACTGGACTCCTGCACACCTTTAATTGAAAATAACCTAC